>NC_088929.1:7597500-7717500 GCF_038396675.1 Hydra vulgaris | reverse complement strand
ATGGGCGAATATATTAGCAGAATTAAACTTGCCAAAATTGTCAGCAAAATATCAAAAAGTATTGATATTCTATACAGAATTTACTAATCTATTTTACTTATATACAGTTATATAAATTACTTAATATACGTGAATATTGTCTTGAGTAGTATTACTAAAGACAAACTAAAAACACACAATCAAATAAGAGACATGAAAAATATATTTAAAAAAAAAGAAATAAACATGCTAAGCCACCCTTTCATAATTATTATTTTATTTAAGTTATACGAGTTAAACATATATATAAAATATATATTAAAAATATAAGAAATAATAAGAATTTTATGAACTTGGTTTTTGTTATTAATTTATTATTTAAAATGGCAAGCAGTAATTGTCGGCAGTGTCGGCAAATAGTTTTGAAACTTTTCAAAACTATTTTTGTCGGCGCTGCCGACACTTAAAACTTATTTTAATAATTGTCAACATCGTTAGCAAAGAATTTGATATTTTTAGCTCATGTGATCAAGGTAGTTATCTGTCGAATATGTCTTAGACTATTTTCTTCCAATATAAAATATGTCCCACATATTTTCTATCGACATATTTTGACATAACTTTATGTCTGAATTATTTTCTGCTGATATAAAATATGTCAGACATTTTCTGTCGACATATTTTGACATAATCTTATGTCTGAATTATTTTCTACTGATATAAAATATGTCAGACATATTTTCTATTGACATTTTCTGACATAATTTTATGTCTGTCAAATTTGCTGTTTGATATTCTTGAAAAAAAAATCAATCTAACAATTATATTGCGCATTTCAGCTTAATTTAAAGAGTAAAGTGAAAATAGTCTAACAAATTTGTTGCTTTTTTGCTTCATAAAAATTTTATTTTAATCCCTATAAGCAAACATCACAACTTGCGAAATTTTATAGAGCCGATCCCATTTTGTTTCTTGATTTTCCTTCCAGTATACAAAAATGTTGAATTCAACGTCTAATGTCACTCGCGCTTCATTAAGAACCCATTTTAAAGTTAGTTGACGAATATATTTATCTGATTCTGAAGACGCATTAACAATACCTTGTCTTGTTCCTCCTCCAGTATATTCAATGAAACGGAGTACTTTTTCAGCTTCAACATCTTCTGAGTTCATCGGACTGATCTCTTCAGAAGTATTTGATGAATATGACGCATTTAATTGTATGGATTCTTCTGTTGATGAAGAATTTGACTATTCTTTTCGAGTTGTCTAATCAACAGTTCTGTGTTAAACAGTTGATGACCCGATGTAAAGCAAAATCTAGGATCCAGAACTAAGGCAGCAATAAATGTTTCACATATAAAAAAAACTTGTTCTCGTGTATTAATTGCGTTGGTCAGTAACAATTTTAATCCCAAATCACCTGCTGGAACGTCCTCGATTTCTATTTTTATTTGAATCCATCGAACGTAGAATTCACTCATTGATAATTTTGGTGATTGAAAACCCATCATGATTGAATGTATTGGTAAAAATGCGTTGAAATATTTATCTATTAAGCTCCATGATGCATCACTTAACTTTAACTTGTCGTGTCTTATCTTTTGATATGATTCTGCGTTGGTATGAAAATCTTTTATCATCAAAAAAGTGAAATCCCAACGAGGTGCAATGTCTATACTAGGCTTTTTAGATTTTTAAACATTTGAATATATGCTTCTTTTTTGGATTCAATAACAACCTTTCTTATGTTATTCAATGCATCTTCAAACATTTTACGTCCTTGGCAGCTAGGTGACACACATGTGCGCTACAAAACATGGTTGAACAGAACAATCCAACCAATTTTTCAACGCAAACAGTGTGGGTTTCACTATAACTTCCTTCTTCATTCTCTTAAGCGTCAATATCAATTTCCTCGTCTTCGAAATCTATAAATTCGTCACCATAAATTTCAAGGATTACTTTCATTTGATCTTGTGCGTTTTGGAGAATATTTGAAGCCTTCATCGTATGCTTTCCCTTATCTGTGCAAATTGCGTAGATATCAGTAGCACTTTTTTCAATTTTTCTAATCACATTTTCAAATTAAGCAGCCAAAATTTCGCCAAACTGTCGATCTTCTTGAGTAATTATGCCTAAGGTTCTGTCAACTATTTCCTCGTCCTTGATATATCTGCAACTAACTCCAAACACGTTTCTTCCATATCGCGACGCACTATCAAACATCAACGGCATAAGAACATTTTCAGTTTCTTCTCTTATTAGCGAAAAAATATTTTCACATGCATGTTGAATGTAGCGTTTCATGCTGTGACAATTTATACAAATTTTGAATTTTTTGAGTAGATTTTTCACTAAAGACATTTGTCCGATTTCATCAGCTGATGCTAAAGACAAGTTACGGCGCATTATTAATCGAATCATTTTTCTAAATAAATGATTTACACCAACTTCTAGCTTGATTCGTCTAATTAATTGAATTTCATCGTCATTTTGATGCCTTGTAGCTGGGGTAGCTTCAGGTAACTCAATTTCGTCGACTTTTTCTTTGTGTTTTCAAAGAAGGTGATCTTTGAGGCTAATTATTTTGCCTTTGTAAAATTTTCTGCACATTTTACATTTTCCTCCTTCTTAATTAATTTCAAATTGAGTTTTTACTTGTTCATTTAATAAATTATTCTCCATTTTTGACTTTAAATCGTAAAGAAAACGAAAAAAATAATCATTAAAATATATACTTCACTCAAAACATTTTTTGCAAGTTTATAGCAGTTAACTGTGCAGTTATAATGCAATTGTCAGTTTTTTTAATATTAAATATATCATAACTATAATAACTATACGTATATTATTCGTAATTAGTTATAAATTATTAGAATCTTTTGAATTCGATTTTCCATAATGAAACCTTTTTAAGATCAACTATTAATTAAAAATAACTGAAAATGGTTTTTTCTATTATTATTTTAATCAAAAGAATAAATTTAAGTTTAGTCATACAAATAAAAACCACTTTCAGTAATAAAAACTCAGCTTGAGATGGTTTTTACATTCTTATAAGGGAAATCGTCAATACTAATCAATACTAACCAATACTATCAAATGATGCATCAACACTAGTCAATATTAGTCAATACTATCAAATAATGCCTCTCTAAAAAGGGCAGAAAAAGACCTTTATGAAATAATTGATGTTTGCTTATGGGTTTAAAATAAAAGTTTTATTGAGCATAACTGATTGCAAAAAAGCAACATATTTGTAAGACTATTTTCACTTTACTCTTTAAATTAAGCTGAAATGCGCAATAAATTTGTTAGATTGAAATAAAATAATATGTAAGACATAAAATTATGTCAAAATATGTCGATAGAAAATATGTGTGAAATATTTTATGTCAGCAGAAAATAATTCAGACATAAATTTATGTCAAAATATGTCGATAGAAAATATGTCTGACATATTTTATGTCAGCAGAAAAAAATTCAGATATAAAGTCAAAATATGTCCATTGAAAATATGAGGGACATATTTTGACATAACTTTACATCTGAATTTTTTTTTTATGTCGGCAGAAAATATGTCTAAAAATATGTCGACAGATCTGCCAGACATATTATGTCGTAACAACCCTGGATGTAATAGTTGCTAGCCTGCAATTGCGTAATTAAATTCAATTTATATTTTACTACCTCATCCCAACAATTTTTACTATAATTTTTTGTCAAAAATTATCTTTAAAATCAAATTGCAATTTAAAATCAGATCGGATGATTTTAAAGGAACGGTTTGTTGAGGGGTCCAGCTTTTCTAAAAATTCAAGATAACTTAAAGGATGAAAGTTTTAAATGATAATTTATTCCTACCATATTTGAAGTTAATTTTCTTCTTTTCTTTAATATAAAATTGTTAAGTTAATGTTAACGTTTCCAAACTTTAAGTTAAAGTTTAACTCAGTGGCGGATTAAGACTTTGGGGCCCGGGGCTATACTAAACAGGAGGCCTTTTCCATGTCATTAATCAAATGTACAAAAACTTTTTTCAACAATGTATTAACTTTAGAAAAAAAGTTTAAGTAAATTACGGCCACCACTCAAATCTTTATTTTACCTTTTTATTAAATTGTATACATATAACTTCAATTATAATAAAAAAAAAAAAAATCTTAACATTTTAGATGCTTAAAACAGACCGATTGAGGCAGCCAATAACATCAGTTAATAATTTTATATATAAATAAATTATAAATTATATACAATTAAACTTTATTATCTTTTATTTGAGATCAATAGATAGGTAATCCTTTAGTTAAGTTGTGTAAATTAAAATTGATTATTTGCTTTTTTTCTGCTTGTCACAATTACGTCTGAAGCAACGCACCCTTCCACAAATAAAAAAAAGAAGACTAGATGAGGTCAAGGTTTAGGGTAATGAAGAACATGGTTAGGGTCAGATTTATGGTTATAGCTAGTTCAAATAGGGTTAAAATAAGGGTAAGGTTCTTCTAACTTGATAACTAACCCTAAACCTTAAAATAAACGTTTTTTTTATCTGTGGATGAGTGCGTCACACCAGACATATTAAAGATGTATCAACTCATGTTGAGACGTGTTTGTGACAAGCGCAAAAATACAAATAAATATTTTTGTTTTATACCGCTTAACTGAAGAATTAGCCAATATATACATGCAAATGCAAATAGTAAATAGTGCATGCAAATATTAACATTACTTTGTAAAATAAAATCCAGCTTTATCGCAATGTTTAAACAATTTTTCTCTCATATTATTGTTTCATTTTTTTGTAGTTATTTTTGGTGCTCCTAGAAGTCCATACGGCCTTATCACAGAGCACCGCGGGAGAGCATTTAACAGGAAGTTCACGCCTCCTTCCGTACCAATGTTGCTTGTTGGGCTAGTGCTGGCGTCGAACCTAGGACCTCTGGGTTCTGAGCCAGAACTCTAACCACTGCGCCACGGCTGCTCATTTTATCTTATACTTCATAAAAAAACTCAATTTTTAATAATTGTTCTATTATATTTATGATAATAACTGAACTAATGATTGAACATTGACATTTTATTACGACATGTTGTATCTGTGTCGCAGCTTTATAGCTTTGATATTACAACGATATATTGATAGCTAGATATTGTAGCATTGTTAGCAATAAGACAAAGACAAATCTGTAGCTAGTTGATGGTTACATATCGCAACTTTGTAGCGATATTTTTATGATATATTGATAGCTACAGTTTGTATGTCTGTAGCTAGCTATTCCATATTTGTATTTTATAGAACTGTCGTTAGAGAGATAATTTTACAGCTACTACATAAACGGCATTTGATCCTAAATAGACGTCTTTTAAACATTTCTATTTTGACCAAATGCCAACTGAGTAGTTGCCTAAAACCGCCTAATGCTATAGCAGTATGTATTTATATCGAGATATTTTAGTTAGCCATTTTAAAACATTGTTGATAGCTACATAGTTTTTAAGTATTGTTTAAAAAATAAATTCATATACAAAGATAAAATTTAGTATAAAAAAGGTATATTTTTAAAAAGCAAGAAGGCAAATATGCATAATCGCGAAGCTTTTTTTTTAAACTAGGGACATCCATAAAGTACTTACGTAGTAAAACAACTGATTTGGGACCCCCTCTCCCTTGAACACGCAATATACGTACTAGAGGAAGGAGTCCATAGGGGTACAAAGGGGTGATATACGCTTTCAACGAACCCCTTCTCTCTTTGCGTAAGTACGCATTATTTATTATTATTTATCACCCTCAAATTCAGCCGTAACAAAACAACGTTTGAGCTGAATGTAACTGTTATTTAAAAATCTGCTTAAGTATCTGATCTGATTTCTTTTAAAATATTTTATCAGACATAAATATAATACAATAAAAGCTATATATTTGATACTATATTTGACTAAATAATGCTTGAGAATTTGCAAAACGACCCAAATTGGAAATGATTCTGATTGAATGCTTTTGTTTATTAAATAGTATTTTTTTTAATTTTTCTTCTACTTACAATGCACCAAGCAATATTTACCAAACTAAGATGACAATGAATGAACAAGAAATTTAAAAGTTTTAAGCAAATTGGATTTAAAAAAGGTTTTTCTCTATAAAGAAGTCTAATTAGGTTTTACTCTAGAGTAATGTATATAATCTCTTCACGTCACTTTTTAGTCAAGAATTTTTAAAATGATTACTTTTTTTATGTATCTGTTTATTATGTATTGCAACGCATTTTTGTATATACTGCAATATTGGTTATATATAACAATACAACGTTTTTGAAGTTTTAAACATTTAAAGCAGCTTAGTTGCGCAAACAATACTTTTATCTATCTTTTCCCGATCAAAGTAAAATTTCTTTAAAATAAAGGAATTCTACTATGATCAGTAAATGATGGAAAAAAGTATATTTTATTTTGGTTACATTTAGTGATTATTTATTTGCATTCAGTAGGATTTAATAGCATTTTTTTACTGACTTTAAAAGAATGTTTTTTTATGTGCACCGAATTGATCCGTGTCATCTGCAAATTTAATTACATTTAGTTTAGTAAAAGTATTAACTAAATCATTAACATAAATGAGAAATTGAAAAAGTCCCAATATAGATCCTTGAAGAACCCCCCATGTGATGTTCATGTTGGTTGTTTTACCATCAATGTGAGTGCGACTCGGCAAAGTTTGCACCTCTCTCTCTCTCTCTCTCTCTCTCTCTCTCTCTCTCTCTCTCTATATATATATATATATATATATATATATATATAAATTATGTTAGTGTATTCTACAAAAAGAGCGCTCAATGTTCTTAAAGAATAAGGCCATCTTCCTGATGAGCCTGCTGATAGCAAAACAACTTGTTGAAGAAATTTAGAAGTGTTTTTACTAATATATATATATATATATATATATATATATATATATATATATATACATATATATATATATATATATATATATATATATATATATATATATATATATATATATATATATATATATATATATATATATGTATATATTTGTATATATATATATATATAATATATATATATATATATGTATATATAAATGTATATATATATACATATATGTAAATATATATATATTTGTGTATATATATATATATATATACTATATATATATATGTATATATATATACATATATATATATATATATATATATAATATATATATATATATATATATATATATATATATATATATATATATATATATATATATATATATATGTATAATCTACCTTAGCATATTTGTGTAACAAGTTATTACCATATTTTTGTTACATTAATTAAATATGCCAAAACCTCAGCCGATATAGCAGCACTCCTCTGCAAGTCAGGCTATTTATCAGTCAATGTATGATGTCAAACTGCTAACCTAAACCAGCAATATAAGATATAGATATATATAAGATATTACTAAACAATCATTACTATAATATATTTGCCTTTACTCAATTACACCTCTCTTACAACTATCTTGCTATTTTACTCCAAACATATTGCTTTAATAATAATTTTTACTATATTGTAAACAGTACTATTTTTGAGTGAATCATATTGATACACACACACACACACAAACACACACACACACACACACACACACACACACACACACACACACACACACACACACACACACACACAAACACGCATAAACATATGTAAACACATTATATTATATAAATATATGTATGCATAATTTTTTATTTTAGATGTAAACATCAATAAAACAGTTGTAAGCAAAAGTAAAGCAGGAATCTTTACCATTTTTAAGAAAAACTGCAATTGTACTTTCCTATATAATCTTCAATCAAAATATGCTTCATATTTGATACACTACTTTGTTGATATACGAATTTATTATTATGTTACTTTTCACAATCGTGACTTAGCTCATGCTATAAAAAATGTATATATTATTCATAAATAGTAAAATATTAAATTTAGTTGAAAAATGTTTATTCATTCATTTGAAATGTGCTAAATTGAAATTACAAGTTTTCGATATGCTTAACAATTTTTATTTCATATTTAAGATGAGAAGAATAAAAATAACAAATATATTTATAAAATCATAAAACACAATAATGAAAGCATATTAATGCTAGAAGGAACGCTTGAGTTGTTTTATACTAACAGAGCTCAATAAACATTTCATACTGGAGTTGTATAACTTTGGGCTACTAAATAAAATCTCTAAATATTAAAATATCTACAAAACTTGAATATAGCCTCATCTTGGTTTTGTCAAAAGATATGTTATTTTGTTTAAAATAAAAATTAAAATAATTAAATAAGTTAAAACCATCTTTACAAAAGCTTCTTTACAAATCTGTGAAGACGTCTTAACGTAAATAGATGGTGATAGTTACTATTATCTGTTAATATGGTTCCTATCAAAAAAACAGTTAAAAAATTTATTATTTTGAATAAATTTATGTAGAATTTAATTCTCTTTCTCATGTTATCATTAATGTTTTTTTGTTCAAACTAAATATTAAATAATTTATTTTCTTAACACTGTCAAACAAGATAATTAACCTTGTAAGGTTATTAAGCAAGTAAGTAAATTGTAAATAATTTGAACAATAATGCAAGCAAGCAAACAGTAATAAAAAACAAACAAGAAAAACCACAAACTTTGAAGAATGTGTGATTTTAGAAGCAATTAACACTTGTACAAAAAAGTTGTAGAAGATCCAAATGACAACAATTTTACTATAAACTAAAATACTATAAACTTCAAGTTGTTGAAAATTTATATTTACCTTTAGCTGAAATTCCGGAATTTTTTTCATGAAACATAGACTTTTTATTTACAATTTAACTCCTAGCATAAAATTAAACTTTAAAGTTAAAAGTTGTGTGTTTAAAAGTAGCTGCTTTTTACATTGAACCCTGCAGTTAAGTAAAGTATAGGCAGTTGATTAAAGTTTGATATAAAAGTCTTCCTTGGTTTTAAGTTATGTAAGAAGTGAAAAATACGAATCAAAAAATTTATAATTTAAGTTGTAACATTTCAATGTATTACAATGTATTATATTAGTTGTAACATTTCAATGTATTCAATTATGTATAGTACAAGCATGTTGTATGTTGATCTTCTACCACCAAATAAACACTACTAAAAGCATATTAAGCTGCTGGAGTATTATTTGTGGCTGTGCTGCTTAAAGAATTAAAAAAAATTGGAAAAACGGCCATTCATCATTGAATAGAGTTGTAAAACCTCATAACAGTAATAAAATAGTATTTAGGTATTGTCAGAGAACTGTGAATCGTGTAAAACTCTGGAACGTAGATAAAAATATTATCACTTAAAAAATTGATTTTACTTCATGGATTTGTTAGCAAAGTTTACATTTACATTTTACTACAATTTACATAACATTTACATTTTACGACATGTATTAATATACAACACCTGAGTTAGAGCTTGTGCAGTTTTAACATAGAAGCTCACCAGGGCTATTCAAGCGCTGAAAGTTTCAGAGCTGTAATTAGTCTGAAAGGTAATGTATATAAACATTAGCTTTCAGACTATACATAGATATATTTTCAGACTATACATGTATATATATGTATATATACATATATATATATATATATATATATATATATATATATATATATATATATATATATATATATATATATATATATATATATATATATATATATATATATGTTTATATATATATATATATATATATATATATATATATATATATGTTTATATATATATATATGTATATATATATAAACATATATACATACATATATATATGTATATATACATGTATATATATATATATATATATATATATATATATATATATATATATATCTATATATATATATACATATATATATATATATATATATATGTATTTATATACATATATATAATATATATATATATATATATATATATATATATATATATATATGTGTATATAAATTTTAACTGCGTTAAGCCCCCTTAATTTCTGTTTCAGCACCCCCTCCCCGTCCTCACTTTCTTAACCTTTGTAGGTCACTATATATATATATATATATATATATATATATATATATATATATATATATATATATATATATATATATATATGTAAATATATATATATATATATATATATATATATATATATATATATATATATATATATATGTAAATATATATATATATATATATATATATATATATATATATATATATATATATATATATATATATATATATATATATATACAGCCACCGAGAGAAATTTTGGGCCCTGAGGAAGTTTTCTTAACAGGCACTCAATATAATCAATCATATACCCAGGACCGCCAGAAGCGTGCTCTGGTCATTGAAAATTAAAAATGAAAATTAATTAATTCTTTTAAAAGTTAAAACTATTCAAATGTTTTAAAAGTTAAAGTTAGGAAAAAGTGTACAAAAAATAATGTTAAACACTGTTTCATAATAGAGCTTTGCGAGCCTTTCGACTCGCAAATGAATTAATAACTTCTTTAAAATTAATTTTCATTTCATTTCGGCTTTAATAGATGAAAGTTCTAAGTAATTTTAACGATTTGTGTCATTGTTGATCTTAATACGTTTTTGATTCCTTTCAACATGCTAAAAGATCTTTCTCCTTGGGCAACTGTCAATGGAATTGTGCAAAATAGCCTTACTGCAATTATAATGTTTGGAAACAGCACATCCAGTTTTTTTATTTTATTTAATTTAACAATTCAACGGGCTGAAGAAAAATATTTTTTACATTGATATCATAAAATGATTTTAAATGTAGTATTTCATCTCTAAGATGATCATCAATATTATTTTAATACAATTTTTTGCAACTTTTCACACTTACTTTGTATTTCTTGATCATTTAAGTCACGGAACAACCATAATACATTGAATAAAAAATCTATTTCTTTTGCTGCATTAAACCATTTTGTCATATTTCTAAAAATGCTATCCATGAAAACATTAATTCTAAATTCTTCTGCCGGTGTCCTTTTTAACTCGTGTGTTGTTTTTATCTTTTAGTATATTTTTCCCCCGAAAATTCTATGTTTATCTGTAAAGATGTGCCCAACAATCTATATTTATTTAAAATAGTATCCCAACTATCTCTTATCGTATTTAATGCAACAAGAAGACTTGACAAATTGATTATTTCTACATCAATTGTTGCATCGCGAGCTTGTAAAACAATACTTCTGTAGTTTATAGCTGCAAGAACTTTGTGCCATCTTATCCTTGTGCGCGACAGTCACGCTAGAAAGATATAATAGCAATATTATATCTTTCTAGATTTTCAAGAATTAAATTAACAATATCTTCTCCAGTCTTCTTATTGCAGTCAACAAATGCAAGAAATCTTTCCATTATTTCGAATTTGTTATACTCAATAGTAACGTACCGTAAAATGAATGCAGTTTGTTCTATATGCGCAGAATTAGGTGTTGCGTCTACAATAAGGGAATAATACCTCATAGTTTCTCTTCAAATACAAGTTCTCAAGTAATCTGCACTGCATGAATTCATCTTGAATGTCTGGTGATAAGTAATGTACTTGCAATCTCTGCTTTTCGATTTGTGTCTGCTTTACGTTTTTTAAATGTTCTTCTAAAAGCGGATCGTAATGACTTAAAAGTTTTTATAATCCTAGAAAGTTTCCATTGTTTGAATCTCCAATCAAATGAGTAACACCTCTAAAGGCCAATCCACGCTCAGCAAGAAACAAAATTACATCTATATAATCGTTTTAATAAATCTTTCCATTTCTGTGGCTCATTTTTTATTTGTTTTACAATAAAGCAACCAATTGTGGTATGTTTATTAATATTTTTTTCTAAATTTCGCCACTGGATATAACAAGATTTATGATCGCTAGATTTTTCATGGTTAGGTATTCTGTCATATAATTTTTTGTACCCTCTATTAGGCTGCCAAACATTTGTAGTAGCAAAAATTGATCTTTGCTAATGAAATTTATAAAATAAACGACAAGGAAAACAAAACAAAGAATTTTTAGATTTGCTCCAAACTAACCAATCACCAGGAACTATTTCTTTATTTTTTAAATGTTGTTGGGTGTGGTTCTGGACCTTTTAGAATGGCATCTTCTACATCTTTTGGTGTTACATTTACTTTTACCACTCCAATATCGATGTTGGCACAGTCGGTATACAAAGAAAATGTCGAAATATCAGATTGCGCGGAAATTCCAACAAACTCCGTTTCATTCCTTGCGCTTAATGGGTCCGAATTAATGTTTCCATCATTGTAATAGTCATTGTTTTGTGTTTTTGAAAAAATTTTAAACCCTAAATTTTCCAGTGTTTTCATACCTCTAGAACTTTCTTCATTTCTTTTTTGTGCTCTTTTCGTTTTTCGTATCCAGATTTATGGCGAGAAATCATATTCTGTATTTCAGAAATTAAAACGTAGCTTATTATACAGAATTTATAAATAAATAATGCAAATTAAAGTTTACGAATAATAACATTTTTTAATAATATTAATATAAGAATAATAATATTTTGTATTTAACGCAATGGTAATATTTATCAAAAGTTTTAATTTAACACGTATATGTTATTGACAAAATGTAAACTAAAATTAAAATTAAAAATATACGCTTACAAAAAGCATCAGCAGTGTCTAAAACGAAAATTTTAAAATGCAGCATTAATGAGAGATCAAGTCATGCAATCTTCTCAACTGTTAACGTTTTAAAAGAAAATTAACAAATGAAAATTTAACGTCGAATTTTTATATAATAATCGAATTTTTTTGATTGAAAAAATTCGAATTTTAGTTTCGATTAAAATTTAATTGAAAATAATTTGATAGAAAAAATTCGAATTTTTAAATTACAAAAGAAAAATAGCAAGAATAAAAAGAAGTATATTTGTTAAAAATATTTTTTGTCTTTAAGATTTTTAAGATTTCCATCATACATCCTTAAGAAACTGGATATATGATGGAAATCTACATCTGAATGGAAATGCCACATTCCGTTCATGCGACGATGAAAGCAACATTTTAAAATTGTTATTGTTGAAGTTTATTTTCCATTAATTTTTTTATTGTTTTCTTGACAATTAGAGCGTATACTTCAATTGAAAAGCTCGTTTTATAAATATTTACTTTAGTCATTTTGTTCGAATTAGAACGATTTTGTTTTTTATAAAGATTGAATGGAAGATTTTAATGCCGTTACTTCTAATAATTGGCAAGTGTTCAGCAAATGTCTTTACGAAGTTAAAATATAAAACAATACTTGTTTTAAATGTTTATCTATTAAACGCTTTTAAAGCAATTTTCTCTTCCAGTTCCCATTTATTCAAAGTATTGTTTCAATTAAACTTTTATTTCTCTCATCTAAAAAAGAAAGAAACGACGCAAAAAAAAAAAAAAAAAAAATTCTATACAACGTTATTTATTCCATTCAATTCAATTCAAGTTAACTTTTTTTTCTCTTTTGTTCTATTCTTTTATAAAAATAGTGCGCGATGAAATAAAAACTTTTCTTTTTTAACGTAGAATTAAATTTAGAGATATTATTAAATTAGAATTAAAGAAACAATGAGTAAAGCAACGAAAAGTCCAATCTGGGACTATTTTGATATTGATGAAAATAATCGCTCAACAGCAATTTGTAAATTTTGCGAAATGAAAATATCAAGAGGAGGAACATCTGGCGAAAAAATGACAACATCTAATTTAAGAGGGCATATGAAAGCAAAACATATAAAAGTTTTCCAGACAGTAGAAGATCTAAAATGTTTCAAAAAAATTAACACAGAAAAAAAAAATGTTATTGCATCTACTTCAACCAGTAAAGAGAATGATAATAGCAAAGTATCCGTTAGCAACAGTGTAACAGTTATTCTAGATCAAAAACATCTAAGCTTGAGGAAACTATTAATAAGCATAGGAAATGGACTTCAAGTGAACAAAGAGCTCAAAAAATAACTATGCTTATCGGAGAAATGATAGGTGTAGACATTCAGCCGTATTCTTTAGTTACAGATCAAGGATTTAAAAAACTAATTATGCATCTTGAACCAAGGTATACCATGCCCTCTAGAAAACATATGACTGAAACAGTTGTTCCTTTAATTTATGAAAAAATGAAAATACAAATTATGAATGATGTAGCAAAAGCAGATTTTTTGAGTTTTACCACTGACGGATGGATTTCACATCACAATGATCTAAGCTTTTATTCATTAACAGCACACTGGATAAACACTGGATAAAAGATTTTAATTCTATGACAGCTGTGCTACAACTTAAAAAAGTAACAGGCTCTCGTACAGGTGTAAAGATATCAAAATTTCTAAAAGACTCTTTAAATGAATGGAAAATATAAACTAACAAAGTGTACTTTGTCCTCTCTGACAATGCTGCTAATATGAAATTAGCCATAAAAGAAGCTGGTTTAGAAAAAAATTCTCTAAGTTGTGTAATCTAAACTCTTCAGCTTTGTATAACTGATAAGCTTTTCAAACAGCAAACAATTGTAAATGATCTTATAGCTAAGTCTAGAATAATTGTCACACACTTTCATCATTCTTCATCTTCCATGGATATGCTACATAAAATTCAACAACAGCTAAAGTTACCCCAACATTCACTTATAAAAGATGTAGTAACAAGATGGAACTCGACATTTTACATGCTAGAAAGACTAGTTGAACAAAAATTTTCACTAACATTATTTTTTATTAGAAATCAAAAGTGTAATGCCTCTAATCTTAATGAAGACCATTGGTTATTAGCTGAGACGCTTATCTTAGTTTTAAAGCATTTTGAGGTGGCTACACTAGAGATGAGTGAAAATAGGGCATCAGTGTCTCAAATTATTCCATTTATAGTTTCAATGGAAGCGTACCTAGCCTATGCTTCAGAAAATGCAGGTGAAATAAAAACTATAATAGAAGAGTTGAAAAAAGATTTTATCTCAAGGTTTTCCAGCTATAAATATAACAAAAACTTGAATATGTCTACAGTTTTAGATTCAAGATTCAAACTTAGTTATGCCATATCAGATGAGGAGAAAGACACAACAAAATCAAATATTCAAGAGAAATACATGAACCTAAATAAAACTGATATTACAGATTGCCTTTTAACTACCGACAACATAACTCAATCAGATAATGATACAAACACTTCATCTGAATCAACAACCTAGCTCTCCACTCAAAAAATTAAAAATGGCAGAAAACATATACAATTTCTATCAAGTTTCAAAAGCACCTCTTGATACTGAATTAACAAAATCAACAAAAGTAAAGAACTGTAAAAAACTTTCAACAGAGGCACAAATTTATTTAGAGAAAAAGGAAAAAATGTAAGTTAAAATAATTTTTTTAAATAAGAACTTTGATAACTTTTTGTTCTTTTCTACTTTATAATAAATTATTATAGATAAAACTTAATTCTAAATTATCATAAACAAATAAAAATTGAAAAATAAAATGAAATAAAATAATATTACTAATATTCATTAATATTTAACAACTTTTAATAATAAAAATTCGTACTTTACATTTTAGTTTAGTTTTTATATTTTTTGTTTATTTACTTTTCTTTTAAGAACTGATGAAATAAACTTTTTCTTATCACTGCCTAATCTGCATCAAAAAGAATGTCCATATAAATGGTGGGGAAATTACAAAAATACATGTATAAAGAAATACTCTAGTAGCAATAATATTTTAGACCTCTTATACATTCCAAAAAAATATTTAGGAGCTCCGCCTTCTTCTGTATTCAGTGAAAGATTGTTTAGTACTGGGGGAAATATTTATGAATCGACACGGTCCTGACTAACTGCAGAACATGGAGAAAATCTAGCTTTTGCGCATGCGAATTGGAAATTTTTTGTAGAAACAGAAACAAAAAAATAGATTCACAGTTTCATATAACATATTTTGTTACTTTTCATAACATAATAAAAATTTATAATTATTTTTAACATGACGCAAGTTGGTCTATTATGTTTTAAATATGTTATACATATTTAAAACATAATAGACCAACTTGCGTCATGTTGTATATATATATATATATATATATATATATATATATATATATATATATATATATATATATATATATATATATATATGTATATATATATATATATATATATATATATATATATATATATATATATAAATATATATACAACAAGCAAGTTGGTCATAAATATATATATATATATATATATATAATATATATATATATATATACAACAAGCAAGTTGGTCATAAATATATATATATAAATATATGTATATGTATATATTTATGACCAACTTACGTCATGTCATAAATATATATATATATATATATATATATATATATATAATATATATATATATATATATATATATGTAAAAACTATTGAAGAATTATTTAACAACATTATTTTATTTATATATTAAATAATAACATTTTTTTGTATAACAATTTTATAAATGCTTTCGAGTCTATTCCGTAAGCGCACATTCCGGAACTGTTTCGCAAGTATTCTTTCAAAATGATTTGTTTTGCAAGTTTATTTTCGTAAAGGGTTATTACTGAACAATTATTATTTATTTTTTTCGTTTAATGCGTTACGGAAAAAATATTTGCGCAAGTACAACTTCCGCAATACCAACTTAAAATACGGAAGAAAAAAATGCGAAATTTTTGTAAGTTTTTGTTTACGGCGAACAACCCTAATACATACACATATAGATATACATTTTTAAATATATATACAACTCTAAAAATGTATGACCAACAACAAACAAATTAAAAGGAAAAAATAATAACAAGACAAGACAATAGAAACAATGATCAAAAAAATACGTGACAATGCGTAATAAACATAATATACAAAATAAAATAAAGATTTTCAAAGAATGTCTGAAAAAGTGGTACTTTTTTAATAATTTAACTAAACTCTGTATTTTGTTTTAATTTTTTTTTTCTGTTTTTTTCTCTTCAGTTAGTTTATTTATTTAAATTGTTATTATTGTTTTTAATTTTTTTATTGCTGTTGTTTGTTTTTTCTCCGAATTAAAAAATGTTTTTGATTTTCGCTTACCCTCTTATTTATCTTATTTCTCTGTTCTTCTTCACTGTAAAAAAATACCTACACCATTTGTGTTATTAGTGTAAAACTTTCCTTTAAATATAGTATATGTATATATATATATAGGGGAGTCCGGGGCTAGTTGGCCGCAGGGGGTAAGTTGACGAACTGTATTTTTTTCTTTGTAATTTTTGTCACTTTCATCAGAAAGTGACATAAATTACACAGAAACTTCCTTATTGATCATCTCATAATTCACTGGAGTATTGTCAGGATTCGTGCATGCGCATGAGAGTTATTGAGATTTATGCGTTTTTTGGTCAAAAAGTAACTTTGAGAACATCGCTTCCTATTAAATTTACAAAGAAAATAGTTAGTCGTATGAAAAAAAAGTTATTGTAAAAGTTCCAGTCACAATTGGTTTACTATATTCAGTCAGACTTTTTTTTCAAAGCTGCCGTTTTTCAGGATCTATAGACTGTTTATTAAAAAAAGAAGCTTGAGGGGGAAGTTGACAAACTTTTTCACGGGGTGAGTTGGCTCAAAGCATTTACTATGGAAACAAAATATGTATCTTTATTAAATTATTTTTTTTTTAATTTAATTTTTAACAATGTTGAAAAAATTTATTTTTACAAAAAAATTAAATAAAAATTTTTGTTATTTTTTTTTCCACAGATAAAAAGTGGGCTACTGTTTGGCTTTTATACGGACTAATATTTGGTATCACCTAAAAGTAATATTAAATTTTGGGATAAAATTAATGCAAAAATTAATAGTAAAAAAATTTCTATTAATTTTGCACTTAATAGTGCATTAATAAACACATTTATTATTAATCATGTATATATATATATATATATTTATATATATATATATATATATATATATATATATACATATATAAATACATACACATATATATATATATAGATACACACACACACACACACATACACACACACACACACACACACACACATATATATATATATATATATATATATATATATATATATATATATATATGCATACTTATTTAATAATATGTTTTAAGGAAGGTTTTGCATTGACAACGCAAATGGAGGAGGTGTCTTTTAACACTGAAAAGGAAGAGAGAGATAAAAGATAAATGAAATAGAAAATAAAAAAAAAACATATTTAAAATAGAAAAAAAACAAACAACAGCAGTATACAAACTAAAAAAATACATGCAATTTAAATAAATAAACTAATTGAAGAGAAGAAAAAAAAACAGTAAAAAAAAGTTATGTATATATATATATATATATATATATATATATATATATATATATATATATATATATATATACATATATAAATATATATATAATTTTTAAATTATGTATATATATTAGGCCGGGTGAATAAAAATAGGCAATTGCTTTTACTCAGTATTTAGTCAGCTTTACGTAAATAAAAACTTCAGCAATTTTGCTTAAGTTTTTGTTCACGCTAAACATAGGAATTACTGAGTAAATTGGTTAACTTTACGGGAATAAAAATTTGAGGAAAACTGTTGAAGTTTTTATTCACGTAAAGCTGACTAATTAATGAGTAAAAGCAATTGCTCATTTTTATTCACACGACCTATGATATGTGTATATATAAAAACTTATATATACATATATAATTTATGTGTGTGTATATATAAAGAGTGATTTTTTAAGAGATATAGGATTTGATTTTCAAAAAAAATACAAATAATTTAAAAGAATTGATGAAATCGTTATTGGAGTCGATAGAACGGTCAATATAACTTAATGTTTCAAAGTTATTTCATGTAAATGTTGGCCACGGCTCCGCTTTAGATGGCCCATGCGTACGGCCCAAGTTTGGCGCACTCTCTCCAACATACCGGCCGGTATCTCACAAATAATTGCTTGAATATTGGCTTCATCGGCACATAATCCACTCCAAACAGTGACTTTTTCGCGATGCATTGGTAGCAATCGCAATGCTTCTGCCTGGTCTTCACTCCTGATGAAGCAATTTTGCTTGTTAACGTATCCATTCAACCTGAAATGACCTTTACCTTTGAACACAATTTTTCGATAAAATTGTGGATCTTCCTCCAACTTTGCTTAATCAAACTGAACAAGTTTGACAATGACACAAGACATGATGCACGCTTGATCTGTCAAGAAAAAAGTGTTGCGGTTATATATTCCATGCGGTCTTTCGCAAGCAAGCAAGTTAGAGCTGATATATTATTATTTTAGAAAAGAATTGATGTTTGTTCATTGTTTAAAATAGAAAATTTAAATAATCGTTTGTTTGTTGTTGGTTGTTTTTATTTTTCTAATTTTTATAGCCTGTTTTCATTTTTTAGAAGAAGTTAGAAATAAAATGTCTGGTAAAATGATTTTTTTAGTATAATCTAAACATGAATGCTGTAATTTATCTAATCTTCTAAATATGATTACTGTAATTCAATAGAGCTGATAAATTTTTAGTTTCAAGTGGAACTGATGTTGTTCATTGTTTAAAAACTAAAATTTGTTTGTTGTTCGTTGTTTGTATTTTTCTGTTTTTTTTTTAGAAGAAGTTAAGACTAAAATGACTGGTAAAAAATTTTTTTTAGTACAATGTTTCTTTTTTAGTAAAGTGTTTCAGTTTTGTCTTCAGTCTTTTTAGATCATTTTAAGCAAGTATTGTTTCATTTTTTTAGAGCAGTTAGAAGGAGCTGAAGGCCTTTTTAGTAAGTATATAGTGTATAGTAGTTTATTTATAGTTTATATTAGTAACATAGTTATATTAGTTTATTTATAATTTATATTAGTTTTTATAGTATATAGTAGTTTATTTATAGTTTATATTAGTTCAAGTTTATTTATCGTTTATATTAGTAAGTTTATTTATAGATTATAGATTAGGATTAATGAGAATACAAATTTTTTTTCAGACAGGCTAGCTAACAGCGACTTAAGTAAGTTTTATCATTTAGATTTTATTTGAGTACAAATGTAGCATTAGCAATTTTATTGTATATAATTTTATCTCAATTTTTATTTTTAGACAGACAGGTAGAACTCAGTAAGGACTTAGATTTTGTAGATTTAAAAACTTCTTTTGAATATTCTTTTAAAGCATTGAGTATGTTTTAAATATTTTAATAAATTTTGTCATTTAGGTGTGGTAGCATCATCAGTTGGTGCAAGTGGTAGTAATGTCTTTTATTTTATTTTACAGCAAATAGTAATGTTTTTTAATTTATTTTAAAAAGAATCAATAAATATTGTTTATTTAAACATAATCATCATGATAAAATAGATAAGATAGATAAAATAGCTTTTTTATTTATTATTATTATTATTATGTATTTCGCTGATAAGAAAAGTTTACAAGTTTATGCAATACAAATATATAAATACATGGCTGGGGCAAGAAGAAAACAAGTTCTGTCTTATCACCAAGCCCCTTTAAATAAAAATGTCAATAATAAAAATACAAAACAAAGTAACTCGTTAAATAAACGTTAAACAAAACGTTGCGTTAAAATAAAATAACGATAAATAAAAACTAAAAAACATTTTACGCTATATTACAGTGTAATATATCCAAAAGTATACGAAGATTTTTTGATTAATTATTTTAATTAAATTATTTTTTTCCTAACTGGTTTTAGATTTATCAACCTTTTGAATTTAAATCATAAAATAACAGATAATACACGAACAACAAACAAACAAACAAACAAACAAAAAAAACATTTTTTAAAAACATTTTTAGTATCATAATGTGTCTTTTATATATGTAAAGTTTATTATATCAGATAAAAAACAACGTCATAATGTACAAATTGAACTGTATATAGAATATATATTTAAACCATATTTTTAAAGAAATAGACAAACGTGATTACTCCTAATCAAAGGCTTCAGAAAAATTTTAATTCGTTGTCATTTATTAAAAGCTTTTGCTTAAGTTTGTTTTTAAATTGTTTAATAGAAGAAATAGTTTTTAACTCATTATTTAATAGCATGTTCCATAGTTTAGGACCTCTGTTAGCAATTGAGAACTTAGTAACAGAGTAATAGGTTTTAGGTTGAACATAATTGTTTTCTGAAAATCGTGTTGGGTATAGATGATATATTTTTTCCAAAAAAGAGTTAAATAAAATGGGTGCTATTTTTTAATTAACTTTGAACATAAAAATAAGAATTTGATAAAGATTTAGTTGAAATACGTTGAGAATATTAAATTTAATGAATAGAGGTTTAGTGTGTGAGAAACGATCTACATTTCCAATAATTCTTAAAGCATGCTTTTGTTTAATTAATAGTTTATTTATTTTAGAAACGTTAGTGATACACCAGGCAACGTTTGCATAACTTAGGTAGCTATGAATAAATGAAAAATAAATGTATTTTAAACAGGTTTGATTTAATAACTGCTTAGCTTTGTAAAGTAGATCAATATTTTTCGAAATTTTATTTTGAATTATATTTATGTGCTCCTTCCAACTCACATTTTTATCAATAACAACACCAAGAAATAACAATGAACGCTCTCTTGTTATACAAGAGTTATTTACAACTAAAATTGGAAGATTTAATGGGATGAGTCTCTTTTCAAGAAGACGAGGGAAGAAAGTACATTTTGTTTTTTTTATGTTTATGGATAATTTATTTGCTAACCATATAAATATAAACCATTATAAACCATTTTAAACCGTTTATAAACCATTATAAACCGTTATAAACCACTTAGTTTTGTAAGCTCTTTGTTTACTGTTTCAAATAAAGAATTAATATCCTTATCAGAATAAAATAAGTTGGTGTCGTCTGCAAATAGGATTGAATTTAAGATACTTGAAAATTTATTTAAGTCATTTATGTAAATGAGGAATAAAAGGGGCCCTAAAATTGATCCTTGTGGGACGCCGCAGGAAATTGTCGCTAAATCCGTTTTACTATCATTAAACGAGATGTACTGTTTCCTGTTTGCTAGATAACTTTTAAACCATGCTAAGTTAAAACTTATGATACCATAATTTTTAAGTTTGTGCAGGAGAATATTATGATCCACCGTATCAAAAGCCTTACTTAGATCAATAAAGACGCCTAAAGTAAATTTGTTTTCATCAAAAGCTTTAAATATTTCGTGTACTAGATGAATGATTGCATGATCGGTTGAATGGCCAGATTTGAACCCAAATTGTTTATCGTAAAGAATTTTATTATTAGTTAAAAAAAAAAACAGTCTGTTATACATAACACATTCTTAAACCTTGGAAAAGCAGGTAAGAATTGAGAATGGTCTGTAGTTTGAGACATCAGAAGGATCACCTGTTTTATAGATTGGTGTAACCTTTGCACATTTCAAGTTTTCAGGAAAAACTCCGTGTTTTAAAGATAAATTAAAAATATGTAATAGTGGTATTTTTATAAAACTTATTGATTTAATAATGACAATACTACTGACATCATCAGCACCCGAACTTTTATTAGGTTTTAGTAAAGAAACTAATTTTAATAATTCATCTTCTGTAAGTTCATGATTAGACATGACAGATTTATTTGGTGTTAGGTATGAACGAAAGTTTGTCTGAGATGGTCTTATTTTAGAGGCTAAATTCGAACCTACATTAACAAAAAAGTTATTAAGTGTTTCTGCAACTAATGATTTATTTACAATTAAGTTATTATTAATTTTAAGATTAGTTGGAAGTGCATTTCGGTCCAGATTTTTCTTGCCAATTACCTCTTTAATAATGTTCCATGTTTTTTGTGTACATGTTTTTTGTGTATTTAATATTTTTTTATTTAGTTATAACTTCAGTTGCGCCAGCCACAACAGGTAACTTCGTACATTTATTTTAATATACTTGAATTACATTTGTTACTTAACTTTTCAAGCAATAAATATTGTTTATTTCAACATTATCGTCAAGATTATATAAATAAACTTTTTATTTGATAACTTATTTTAGTTGCTTCTGGATCAACTTTAAATGATGGTAACTCATTAATTCATATTTTATTATAGATAAATGTAGATAAAAAAATGTAAGTTGGAAATTTTTGTAGATTTAAAAGCAGTAAGCTTTTTTCTAAAGGTTCTTTCTATTTTTGGATTAAATCCACTATCACTACATTTGTTCTATGTCTATATAATGTACTTTAATAATTTTTTTCATTTGAAAAAAATATATATCAATGTTAAATTACACCAGGTTGTCGAAAATAGTTATAGTTTAATGATAATGTTGTAGACTGTTAGAGCAGATTATAGATCTTTGATCTATTTAATCTATTTAATAACCTACTACCAAAGGGAAAATTTACTATCAGTTGTTTGTTTGTTTTTCTGTTTAGTTGACAACAATGAAGAGAGAGGTAGTATGTTTAAAAGGATTTATATTTTTTTATAAAGTAACTAAAATTTTTTTTTAAATATTGTTGTTGACTTAAAAGTAATACAGTAGGTTTTCATATTTTTATACAATAAGCCCAAGAACTTATAGTTCTTGAGCTTAACTAAGGTAATACTTAAAATTATATCGTCAATAATAGAGAAGAAATTTAAAATTCTCAGTAAGACAGCTTCTTATTATTTTACCTCAAGTTAGTTTAAATAAAATTTTTTTTTTTTAGTTGATCAAGAGAGAGCTAATAAAGGTATTAGTTACATTAGTTTAGTGAATTTATTTTTAAAAAGTTAAGTAGATATTTCAACGTCTATACATTTAAGCGCTTTTATTGTTTAGACACAGAATTGAAGACTGAAATAAGTCAGTGTTTTGCTATTAAAATAATTGTTAATAGGAATTTGTTTATTTGTACTGTAACTAGAATTTTAAAACTTCAAGTACTAAAGCTTTATTTTCTTTTTTCTTTTAGGAGAGTTGGAAAAAAAACTAAGTATAAATTATGTGATTAGTACAGTTAAATAAAGCATTTATATCTGTACACTCAGTAGTCCAAGTCAGTTGTCACATTTTAGAAATTGTCCAAGAGAGAGTAAATAGTAAAATAATTAGTCTTTATTGGCTTTTTTATTCTTGATGGTTAAATTTATGCTTTATTTAATTTGTCTTATTTAATTTGTCTTGAGGCACATGAAATATAATTTTGACAAAAATAAAAAGTTAAATAAAAAAAGTGAAAAGTCATTTCTAAACTACAGACGTTTTTCCTTTGAACATTGTGGGGACACCAGACCCTTTATATCGACCAAACTTTGTTTCACATTGTTGCAGGAAAACAGTCTTTATACCTATGCAGATGCTGAAAAAATTAAAAAGGTCTCATACATAACTCATTTTCACAAAAAACTGAATAACCGACCTTTGTCTTCTGAGGTACAGATATTAAAATTTAAAGTTTTTTTTAATTTTGGTTTAGTTTATAGTTAATTTTAGTTTAGTTTTAATTAGTTTTAGCTTCAGTTATCTTTTATCTTACTTTAGACAATGGAAGAAATGAGGGGAATAGGTAAAAAAAATTATAGTTAAATATTTATTTATAGGTAAATATAATTCTATCAGTTATTCTGAGGTATATTTTTTGTCTTTAGTGTCTGGTAGAAGCATAACTGGTAGAGCTGTGTTTTAAATTTTATATATTTTTTACGGAGAAATATGTGCAATAGGTGAAAGAATTATTTAATATAAATATGACATTTTTAAACTGTTTGCACTTTACTCATATTTTTATTAAAATTAAATTTCTCACAAGTTTAACTTTTTTTAATTTTCTTTTTTTTAATTTATTTTTAGCATCCTCTTCATCCTGTGAAAATGGTGAGGTTATGCTTTATATTTTGATTAAAAAAAATTGTAAATATTTTTAACTTTTATAATATCCTTCTATTTGTAACTTTAGAGTCGTTAACATTTGAGGAATACAAAAGATATCGCTCCCAACAACCAGGGCCTCTCTCGGAGAGGTCCTTCAATAAGTGGCAAAGTAATGGCGGTATGTATGAGCCATCCTTCAAATGGAGGGCTCATCCTAACCGGGGTGTTGGGAGACACCGAAGAAAAAACAGCAACCAAAAGGTTGTAAATGTCTTCTATCAGTGAAGATATTTATAACTTTTTTGTTGCCGTTTTTTCTTCGGTGACTTTTTTTTTTTTTTTTTAATTTTGTATTTTTTTTTTAATTTGTATTTTTTTATAATATACTATTGTTTGTATTTGGTTTGTTGTTGACTTTTTTAATTGAAATTTTATTTGTTTTTCACCGATTTCAAAAAAAAATAATAGGATGCTACATTCTATTTGTTAAAAATAATTAATTGGTAGTTTAATTTATTGAAAACACTGCTTTTAAAATTTACTTTAAGCCAAGACTATTTAGCTATATAAATGCAATTTATTTATATCTATTTGATTTTTTATCTTTAATGTTTTTAGTTTGGCTCCTTGAAGAATTTTTTTTTTCTTTTTAATTAAAATATTTTAAATCTATTGTAATGTCTTTTAAATATAACTAAAGTTTACTAAAAGCCAACGTGAAATAACGTCATAAAACAACACCGACAAGTTGCATCATGACAGCAGTTTAAGTATGACAACAGGCTACCGAAAAGCAGGTAAATTGAATTCCAGTTGTTTTTTTTGTTTTTTTTTGTTTTTCTTTTATGTCTACTTATCTGTTACAATTTTTATTTTAGGTTTGTCATATGACGCATTAATGCAATATAAAAGATCAAAGTTTACATATTTTTTACAATTTGTAATACACATTAGGGTAGAGCGATTTTAAAAATTTTTGAAATTTGATTTGCCTGAGCAGCAAATCAATATCTTTTGGTGAAAAAAGAACCTTACTCTTTTTTTTTTTAGTTTAGATGAGTTCTTGAGGTTCCTCTTTGGATTCTAAATTTTTGATGGGTCCTAATATTATTTAAATTTTTTTTTTCTAAACTATATCAACTTGATACTTAAAAGAAGCAAAATAAAATACTGATTTTGAAAATAATATTTGTTTTTATTAAAAAATTAAAATCAAAAAAGTAGAGTTGTTTTTTTCATCAAAAACCCCCGTCCTCATCAAAGCGGGGGTTTAAGGCATATTTTTGCAAGTATTTTTTTCACTAAAATTTTTTTCTAATAAAATTATTATTTATGAAACAAGCATTTTTTTCTGCTTTTTTTGAGTCCAAGGTTGATATGGTTTAGAAAAAAAAAATTCAAAAATATTAGGACCTGTCAAGAATTTAAATTCTAAAGAGGACCCTCAAGATCTCATTAAAATCAAAAAATATTTTTTTACTTTTATCTTATAATTAATAGACATTGATTCGTGTCTCAGTAATATTGGTTTTTTAACTCTTTTTTTTTTGCTATGAAAATCGCTCCACCCTAATACACATGCTTGATTGTAAATTGACTTTTTTTTGTTTGAAACGTATTTGTACTCAATTGCTTAGTTATTTATAATAAATTTATTTAGTTGTGTGCATTTATCGTTTTAAAGACAATTTCCTTTTTTAAAGAAACATGTATCAAGGGGATACCAAAAAATTAATAACTCATAAATAAATTACGTTCACTTCATATTAATCTTATTAATTAAAGTTCATGTTGTAAAAAATATAACAAGAATTTAGCTTTAATCTTTCGTCAATTTAAGGCATGACGAAGTGTTATTATTTTGTGTCAGTAACTAAAAACGTATTGTGTTGAACTTAGTAATGTCTAGGAAAATGGTTCAGCCATACACTGATATGACCTATGTCAGTTGTAAATTACTCAAATAACGTTAAATAATTGGTAAATTAATTTATTTTAATTTTACAGATGGTTTAATTTTTTAATTTGAAGGCGTTTTTCTTACAGGGTATTAGTTAAGGTTTCGCAACTTTAAGTTGTGGAAAACAGCCACTATAAACTAAGTAACAGACCGACCGTAACCCGTATTACGGGTTGCTTTCTGCTAGTATATATAACAAACAAAAAAATTTATGTTTGTAATTAAAGCTGTGTAAAACAATGTTACATAACAAAACACGGATTCTTTTTAATAATCATTTTTAATAATATTAAAACTGCATTTAGGCATAACAACTTTATGCAAGCAAAATAAAAAATGAAACTTTAAACAAAAAAAACTTTAACTAATTGTTATCCATAAATCTATAATAAACTTAAGATAACTTGTAAATAGCTTTTTACAAATTTTAAGTAAGATATTATATAAAGTTATGAATAATTTTTAAATATTAACACTTTTAAATAAAATACAATAAAAAAACATATGTCGCTGGGCGATTAGCCATTTTTGTTTTTAAAAAACTTTTGAATAATCTGCCTCGATGTCAAATAGAAAATAAAAAGACATGTTGTTTTAACGTTGAATAATCAACGCCAGTTTATCAACTGTAAATCAATGTTGAAATAACCTGGAAAATTCCGACGTTGTTTTGTTCAACGTTACTTTATCCACAATAAATAAACGTGGAAGCAGCGTTGAAAGTTTTGATGTTGAAATTTTCAACCTTGCTTAGACGTTGACACGACGTCGTTTGCTTGCTGGGTTAGATTTTCGGTAACTTCTTTAAGTTTAGTGCCTACCTTTTTGTTTTCGTTTTCTAATAAGTCGCTAATTTGTTTTGATTTATGTTTTGCATCAAGTAGCTGGTTTATTTTATTGTTAGTTATTTTTAGGTTTCCAATGATAAGCTTAAAGATATTACTCTGCTGTTTTGAAAACATTTCATGAAAAATAAAATGGAGGAGGAGGCGGGAGGAGCCACAGGAAGTTTGAGGGGCTATGACACCCCTCAAACTTCCTGTAGAATTGCCTCTGTCTGAATTTACAATTTAGATTTGCTTGAATATGACCAAAAAATATATGAAAAAATAGTTTAGATTTGCATGTATATGGCAAAATAAGGACGTTAGGATATTTTTAATTTGATTATTTAAAATGTTTTCATTTTAACTATAATTAAACCGATTGAAATAATAAAAAGTAGGGCCACTTGAATTCATCAAACTATAATTAACAATTTCAAAAACATAAAAAAACGGAATATTATCTTTCCAGTCTTTTCAATTTCACAAAAATCAATAAACCAGCTTTTTTAAAAAGTAAAAACCACAAAACGAGTAGTTAAGAACGGTTTTGTTGTGACATTTATTAGTTTTTTATCAGCGACAAACTGGGAATTGTTTTGAAAACTGAAAAAATTTAATAATGCTTATAATAACTTTTTTATATGTTTGCCACTAGCATTAAACTATCAAAACAACTAAATTTATTTTTAAAAAATTCCTAGTTAACACCTAGAACCATAAGCTTTTTTTAAAAATAAACAATGATTTTATAAAAGTTTCATTTAAAAAACACTTTTGAAAATGAAACAAAGAATAAAACTTGGGATTGCTAAGTTCTCAAAAAGTTTTACTAAATTAGCCACTTACTAAAATACAAAAACGACATTCAAAAAACCTGGGACATAATTAATGAGGCTATAGGTAGAAAAAATATAAATACAAGTTTTTTAACAAAAAATATATTCATAAATGACTGTGAAATTATAAACAATCTATAACTGTTTAATCGATTAGATATGCATTTGTTAACACAGGCCCAAGTTTGACATCAAAAACTAAAAGGAAAAGACTTCCTTCGAATCAAACCTAAATTCTAATAATAATTTAATGTACAACAATATGCTAACATAAACAGAATTATTTAATGTTGTGTACTAATTTAAACCAAATAGAGGTTTTATAGTTCATGGTGTAAGTAATAATATAGTAATTAAATCAAAACCTTATGTATAAATCCCGCTTTTACAAATATTTAGCCTCTCTTTATAACAAGGAGGTTTTTCCTAAAAAAAATCAAGTTGCAAACTTTAGGTCAAGCGTAGTACCAACACTTTAATCCGGAAATAACAATAGTGTATTAAACTTCTAGGTATTGCAAGGTTTTAAACTGTGGTGATCGACTCGCAAGTTTTCTTGTAATTTAGCGAACCGGGGTTCTGGGATGTAAAGTACAGCCAGATTTATAAACAATAATATAGATCAGTGTTTCCTAACCTTTTTAGTGCCATGCCCCACCAAAGCTCATAAAAACTTAAAATGCCCTCCCCCCCCCCCCATGTTACATATGAATAATATTATAAATTTTTTATAAATAGCATACGTTATATACTGCAGGAAAAAATCACAAGAAGTTATTTATTAAACAAAAAGTTCAAGTAAACAAGGTATAGTAAACAATATATAAGTAAATAAAATAAAATACATCAGGTATTCAAGTCTAAAATAAATGAAATTTAGTGGGATCCTTGTGCTTGATGCTGGTTACAAAAAGAATTTATATTAGGTTCCAATTTTGTTAGCTTTTTTTAAGTAACAAATCAGTTATGGCACTAATTCCGCATTCAGCTAAATATGAAGAAGGAAACGGTAATAATAGTTTTTTTCGCACATTCTGTTATGCTTGGATATTTAATTTTGGTCTCTTCAAAAAACTATACCATCGATCCTTTTATTATATAAAGTTTTAACTGACTCGTCATTCTGCATTTCTGCTAATTCTTCTTGGTACTGCATATTTGAAATAGGCAGTACCAAGAAGAATTAGCAGAAATCAAGTTCTTACAAATCGGAAAATCTTCCTATTAAAACAGCTGATAAGTTTTTTAGATGCTTGACAATATTAAGTATAGCGAAATCCTAGTTTTCCGAATTATGTTTCCGGATCCTAGTTTGGCGAAGCAAATTTTAGTTTTCCGAATGCATACGCAGCCTCAACCATATTTACACTCCTTCTCATTTATTCTATCTACACCTTTCGACTCAATCAAAGCTTAATCCACATTCAAACTATTTTCACTATCAAACGATCCAACTTCAACCTCCTCCTTACATAAAAATTTAGGTCCGGATAACCAACCGTCATTCAATTGCTTGAAACAAAACATACGAGTTGGAATATCTGCTGGATTATCCAATCCTGCTACATACCTCTATTTTTTTTCGCTCAACCACTTTCCAAATCACAACTACACAATTTTCCACCCAAGGTTTTTAAGTTTTCTCCTTCCCACTAATCCAATGTAAAGCCACTTCAGAATTTGTCCAACAACTAACATTACTAATAATTACTCGATTTTCTATTACTCGTTTCACTTCCATAACTAATTTGCTCAACAGCAAACAACCCAATAGTTCTAACCTAGGAACAGACAACTCTTTCAATGGTGCTATATTTGTTTTGGCTGCAAAAAAAATACTCTCACAGCAACACACGTCTTAACTCTAAGATAAACAACTGCATAGTATTTCTCTTATATCTCTCTTATATCTCTCTTGAGCTATCACAAAATCCATGCTGCCACAATTATTCTCTCCTCTACTCTAACAAACGCAAATCTATTTAATCTTAAAACACTCAGCTCCTCAACATTTCTCAACAATTCTTTCCACTTAAACTCAATCTCTCCACTTACACTCGCATCCCATTCCATTTTATCTCTTTACAAAATTTGAAAAACTTTGCTCACCTTTACCCAATTCTGTTTCTAAGTAAGTTCTGTCATCAAGATTGCTTATTGAATTTTTTAATTCCTTATTTCGTATTATTTTCTCATTAGCATCAAAATAGTTTTGTAACTTTTGGCCGTTTGTTTTCCATTTCCTTAAATTGAAACCACCTTCAGACATAATTATTTTTAACTTTTTAAAAAACTCTTTAGCCTTAGTTACATTTAGCCTTAATTACATTAATCCCAGAGGTGACATCATCAACATATAAATCTTCAACGAATCTTTTTACAAAACTTACTATTACATTATTCATATTTTTAGAGATGCTGTCTTATTGTTCCATTTAATAAAAAGGGGCTACTAGTCAGACCAATTACCACTTTCGAAACCCTATAAACAATCTATTCTGAGTCCTGTTAAGCTTCAACATTTTCATACCAGAGAAATCTTAAATTATCTTCGTGCTCACTAGAGATTTCTACATTTAAGAAAGCTTGTTTAATATCTGCTAATATGGCAAAATAATTTAATCGGAATCGCTGTAGCACATCAAATTTTTGGATAATAGATTTGGCCCTGAATAAAGACAATCAAAGATTAATCTATTGTTAGAACAGGAAGCATCAAATACTGCTCTTATCTTAATGGTTTTCCTTATCTAATCTTACAACTGGCCTTTGTGCTAGGTAGTGTGTTTTTCCTAATTCCTTAGCGGTTTCATTGTCAGGAACTTTTTCAATAATTCTATTTATTTCGTATTCTTTAAAAATTGCGTCATAATCACTTAACAAATTCTTATCACCCAATTGCCTCTTTAACCTATCCAGTCTAATCTCACAAATTTTATAGTTATCTTGTAAACAATCATAATCTGGCTTAAAAGGAAGCTTAGTTACATATCTCTTTACCGTTATGCATAATATCATTTTTGAGTTTATGTATTACACATAATTTTGGAGTGAGGAAAAAATGAAATCTACTAATAGATTCCATTTTTTTCACACTCCAAAATTTTTGCAAACCACTTCTTAATTCATCTATCTCACTGCGCACATCTTCCACACTCCTTATTAAATTAGTATCAACGCGTAAATTCAGGATTATATTCTCATTATCATTTATTACAGAAGACATTTAGCCAAATAATACCAATCCTAGAACAGATGAAAAAGCTACGGGACAGCCTTCAATCCCTCTAATAACTTTACCTGTCATAAATTTATGATACAAATCACACCTACCAATAAGTCAATGGGAAAATCTTTAAAACCATCATCATAATTAGCAAGAATTAATTTTAAAATATGTGGTTACTTTTTACACACTCGAGATATCTCTTGCCTCTGCAAAGGGCTACAAGTAAATGCCACACACAGCGCCTCGACATACACATACAAATTAGCATTTCTATGTTTTACCTTAAGTTAAAAAACATCGAGCTTTTTAACCCTGGATTTGTTAAATTGACAGAATGTTTTTATTATTATAGCTTCTTGCCTTATTGTCTTTAACTTCGATCTTTTACATACATCCTTAGTAAAATAAGACCTCTGACTACCGATATCAAATAATATTCTGAATACTCCATACTCACTCTCTGAAAAAAACTTAGTCTTAGCTGTCTGTAGTAAAATGCTATCGGAGACACCTAAAATAGTTGTACTAGTTTGGTTTGCTTCTTATTGCAAATAGAAATGTGGTGTTTCCCATTGCATTGAAAACATGAATAGTTAAAATGACAAAATTTTGAGACATGACCTAATTTTAAACACATAAAACATCTCTTTTGCTGTTTTAAAATTTCATTTCTTGAATCTAAATTCGTCACCTTTGAACAGTGAGAAGGCTCATGGTTTTCTAAACAATATACACATTGCAAAACTTTTTGTTCTTTTTGCTTTTTTATTTTTTGAATGAAAACCTGATATTGTAAAGTTGCTTTTGTTTCTATAATTATGAGAATAATTTTGCTGTGCATATTTGTTTAAAGAATCAAATTTCAAATTTTTATGTTCATTTTTTTCGAAACTTGATTTTAAAAGATATTTAGCATAACACTCCTTAGCTTGTAATTCTTCATTGTAATATTTTAAAAGTCTATCTAAAGTCCGTAACCTTCCGGCAAAATTTCTAGAAATCAAAATTAAAAATTATTCTGGCAGATTCTCCTTAAGGATGGGAATTAACAAACAGCCGTAAGTTGTTGTTATTATTTTTAGGGATCTAAGATCACGTACACAGCTCTCTATATCATTATAAAGTTTTCTTAGTTCTTCTAGATCATTGAAATCTTTAATTTTCTTTATTTTTAACATAGAATCCATATGTGCTGAAACTAAAACTTGCGTATTCCCGTATCTGTTTATCAAGATTTTATTGGCATTTTAACAATTTTTAGAACTAAGTGAAAATCCTGAGATAGTAGCCAATGCTTTACCAGACAAATATTTTTTAGATAGTTAAAGTGATCCATATCACTTAAAACTTTATGCTTATAAATTGATGAATTAAATTGGTCCCAAAAACCCTGCCAATCTACGGGATTCCCATTAAAAACTGGCATTTCTAACTTAGGTAAAATACACTTAGTTTGATTTAAACTTTTAACAGAATCTTTATCAGATTCATTTATTTTTATACCTTTTAATTTTAGTGTCAATCCAGCCATGAACACATGATAAAACTCAACTACTCTTGCACTCTCAAAAATGTCGTTTTCAGTTTCCTCTTGGTCTAAATTATTTAATATTTCCTCATTAATATTGTTTAATCTCTCGCTTAAAGTATTTTTTAAACCTACTTATTTGGCATGGTTAAACTCCTCACTATTTAATTCCTATCTTATTTCCCTCAATAAATTTCCAAAACTTACTCGTAACGCTCTCCTTCTCGCTACTTTCCTTCCTAACGCGGCTGCCATTTTTAAATAAATATGTACAACAACTCAGAAAAAAAAATCGAGTTTTCGTCCCAATCAACACCATCAACAAATAAATTCTAATTCTATCAAAACTTCCCTAACAAAATAACAAATAAAAAACTCAACTTCAACGTTCAATAACTCAAACTTTTCTTAACTCTTTCTTTAATCTTTTGATGCGGGAACTCTTAATAGTCCCTTATTTGGCACCATGTAAAATCTCGAGGATTGAAAACTGTTCCTTTGGAGAGGCTATGTATTTAAACTAGTAAAAAATGCGAGAGTGTCTATGCTGCTCCACCAACGGAATATATAATAAAAAAGAGGTCTGTGGGGAGCATGCACTAATAAGTTATCCATTAGTTATAATAAAAATAATTAGGTTACAATTGCCACATTTAATAACACCCAATTACAATAACTAAAAATTAAATATCACTTTTAACATGCTCCTTTACAATTATTAAATTATTACTGTCACTTTTAACAGAGTGTACTGCATGGTGCAGCTCTAATAAAAGTAAAATTAAAAAAGTGCTTAATAGACCAATAGACACGCTGTCAGAATTATTTTAAGTGCAGGTTTTTAAAAAGACAGACTAGCACTGCTTATTTAAAAGGTTTGATACTTCAACTGAATCAGTAATTATTTTTCCTGTTTAGTCAACAAGAGCGTGAAGGCGTTCTTTTTTTGATTTCTGCTCGTTAACATGAGGGTTGAGCAGTTTGAGATCCGACTGAACAAATTTAAAATTGAAATAAAAGTTGAAAACATTAACACATAAAATTTAAACACAATAAATATTAAGGTAACAAAAAGGAATCTAACAATTCAATCTAACAAACTTTTCATTACAATGTTATAAAAATTTTTATAAAAAAATTTATTAAAAAGCTTTTCAGGTAGTCTTTTTTAATATAATTCATAACGTTTTTTTTTAATGTTTTTTCGAACGAAAATATTTTTCAAAATAATAATTATTATAAAGTAAGCGATATGCAGAGATTTAGAAGTTTTTTTTGTAAAAACCTTAGAAAATTTTTTGGTAATACTAAAGCAATGAGCAAAATAAAGTTCTTTATACACCAAAGAATTTTAAAGGCAAGGAAAAAATCTTGAAACAATATTCTACTCTAATTTACTCTAATTTTTTCTCTTTTCATTCAACTATTCTCAACTTCGTACTAAATCTTTGTTGTTGCTGTCATTATTTACTTACTGTTATTATCTTTATTTATGAAATTCTCCTTTTATTATAATTGTTATAATTATTGCTACTATTATTATTATTATTACTATTGTTATTATTATTATTATTGTTATTATTGTTGCTGTTATTAGTGGTATTATTAACACCGTTATTTTTATGTTATAAAGTTATTATCAACATTGTTATTTTTATGTTATAAAGTTTATTATTTTTATTAGATATTATGAAAATTAGCATTTTATTTATTTGAATTAGATATTGTTAACATTAGCAGGTGTTTACTTTATATAAGTAAATTTACTATTTGTAAACATCCTTGAGTGTAAAATCTTATTTCAGAAATAAATTATTGATTGATATTGATATTTTTTGATTATATATATATATATATATATGTATATATATATATATATATATATATATATATATATATATATATATATATATATATATAATATATATATATATATATATATATATATATATATATATATATATATATATATATATATATATATATATATATATATATATATATATATATATATTAGGGTGTATCAAAAAAAAAACTTTTTTTTAAATATATAGTAGTAATAGTGCGGAAAAGTTGTGTATCATGGCAGTGATTAATTAAGCAAATTTTTGTGAAAAAATTCTGATGTCTTCGGTTGCCGCCAGGGGGCGGAATTTTGACAAAAAAAACAATTTTTTTATTTTTCTCGAGTTTTTTGACAACAAAAGTGCGCAAGTCCCTTACACATATTAAAGTTGCAATAGACTAGAAAAATGACACAAAGAATCATTTATTAATAGAGCAAAATTACAAGAAAAAATTGTGATGTCTTAAGTTGCCGCCAAGGGAACAAATTTTGAACAAAAACACATTTTTTTATTTTTTTATTTAAAATTGCAAAATATGTTGCGATAAGAGGCATGCATATTTTCATATGTCAAAGTTGTAATAGAGTGGGAAAATGACGCAATGAGTCATTTATTAATTGGGAAAAATTTCAACAAAAACTTTAGATGTCTTCAGTTGCCACCAGGGGGCTGATATGTAACAAAAACATATTTTTCTCATAATTTTTGTCAAAAAGTCTACAGTGTAAATCCCTTTCATAATATCAAATTTGTAATAGAGTGGAAAAATAACATAAAACACATTGAATCATTTTAATCATTTATAAGATATAATTTTGGAACAAATTGAAGAAAAAAATGTCTTCAGTTGCCTCCAGAGGGCTGTTTTTTACAAAATATTATAGTATTCACCATTTTTCAAAATAACTGTGTCATCAGATTCATAATGTGGAGATTGAGATCTGGAATTCTGATCCTGGCTGGGTGATGCTTCGTCACCTGTTATAGTACACGTCAGAGTCAATGGTAATGGTAATGACATTCTTACACTGTTTTTTCTGGCTTCTTTGCGTTGTAAATTCAAAGTAGTTTTAATATCTAAACCACTTATATATATCATCCTCATAGATCTCTGATCAGTGAGAAAAGGACGTTCTTTCTCTGTTACTTTTTTTAATTTTTCACAGCAGCATTTAAAAAATCAATGCATTTGCATGCTGTAACGTCAAATAAAGTATTTTCGGCATGCTTTTGAAATTTTATTAACTTGGTTTCAAATATTTCTGTTGTGTTTTTTTTGCTCACCAATTTCTTTAGATTTCTATACTTTTGATGGTAGTTAACAAATATTTTCACTATACGCTTACGTGACACCATTGGTATTGATGCTTTTCTCCACAAATCTTCAACTGCATCTGCCAGTTTTTCAGAAATTTCTTTTACAGAAGGCTGCTTTCCGTCATTTTCCCCTCTCGTTTTCTGCATTGTGAAAAGATATCTTTGCATAATAGTTTTATACGTTGGCAAGACATTTGTCCCTAACTCGGTCGGTTTTCCAAAAATAGGACATGTCACATTTCTCCTTGTTTTCATTGAGGGCTTTGTAGCAGTTAATATTTTAGACATGTTTGTTTATTGTTTTTTTTTAAATTTATTTTGTATTTTAACTAATTGTGTTACAGCAAAAGTAAATCATCAAATGTTAAAATATTATTGTTTTTTATTTTTCACAAGAATTATTTGCCAAAACTTTTAGAAAATGACGTATTGAGTGACGTAATAACTAATAAATTATTTACGTTAGGTGTCACAGTTTAAAATTTTATTGAAAATTACGTGCTATATGATTTCTTAAAATTTTATCTTATTAATATTTAAAAAGACTCGTTGTGGCATTTTTCCACTCTACTACAACTCGGACAAAAATTATGCAATTAAGCACGCATCTTCATATATATATATATATATGCATATATATATATATATATATATATATGCATATATATATACATACATATATATATATATATATATATATATATATATATATATATATATATATATGTATATCTATACATTTTATATATATATATATATATATATATATATATGTATATATATATATATATATATATATATATATATATATATATATATATATATATATATATATATATATATATATGTATATATATATATATATATACATATATATATATATATATATATATACATATATATATATATATATATATATATATATATGTATATCTATACATTTTATATATATATATATATATATATATATATATATATATGTATATATACATATATATATATATATATATATATATATATATATATATTTGAGACATATATACAGAGACATATATATATATATATACATATATATATATATATATATATATATATATATATATATATATATATATATATATATATATATATATATATATATATATATATATATATATATATATATATGTCTCTGTGATGGGCGGGCATAACAGTATAACTGCATTTTTGACCATTTAACGATTTATATGAGAAAATGTGTCTTGTGTATGCCGGCATCACATAATAACATAAAAACATAAATAAACAACTTTGAAAATATGACTTTTGTAGCAAAATAATTGGGTTCATAATAATGTTTTTTTGCTCTCCTGAAAAGTTTCACTTTTGCAGTTATACTCTTATGTCCGCCCATCAAAGATATATACATATATATATATATATATATATATATATATATATATATATATATATATATATATATATATATATATATATATATATATATATATATATATATATATATATATATATATATATATATATATATATATATATATATATATATATATATATATATATATATATATATATATATATATATATATATATATATATATATGTGTGTGTGTATATATGTGTATATTGACCAGATTCATACATATCCAGTTAGTCTAATAAAATGGAAAAAATAAATCTGCGATACTCAATCAAAAACATTCCCATACCATCGGAAAATGACTTTAAATAAAAACTACTCGAGAAAATTGAATTTGTTGTGAAAAAAAATGAGATTTTAAGCATTTTTCTTTATCAATAACAATTTAGCATACAAAGATAATAAGGTTCTTATAAGCTACACAATTAAATCAGTCAAACGTCCACCTTAAGTAAAGGAAATGTCTTTTTTCGAGAAAGATATAATTTATCTAAATAAAACAATAAAGTTTAGAACAGTCAAAAACACATTTTAAGATAATATAAAAAGTGATGTAAAAATAATTCAAATGTCAAACAAAAGTTATATAAATGCCGACAAAACATCAAATATTTATAAATTATTGAAAGAAGAATACAATTACCTTTCAAAAAACGCTATTACTGCCACCTACAAGAAAGCTGACTCAAAATTAAAAGATAAAATAAGTTAAGAAGGCAAGCATGATTTGCAAAACCATGATGTATATGATAAAATTAAGATAAACGGGTATTCTGAATGTTTCATTTACTTTAAAAGATCACGAAGAAAATTTTGCCAATAACCCTACAGTACGACTTTTAAATCCAGCAAAAAATGAGATAGGAAAATTAAGCAAAAATATTTTATCAAAAATAACAATGAATTCGAAAGTAAGTTATTTATTAACCAATGGCAAAGCACTTTAAAAGTAACTGATTGGTTTTTGAAAAATAAGAATAAACATTTTTTAGTTTTTGATATCAATGAATTTTATCTTTTTATAAGTGAAAAATGTTTAACAATGCAACCAACTTTGCCGAGAAACATCTTATAATAAATACTGAATACAAAACATTAATGAGACACGGAAGAAAATGTAATACTATCCCACCTTACGAAGAAACTTTAAAAAAGTGTGGTTTTAAATGTTAACTGAAATACATATCTCAAGTTACCTTAACTAAAAACAAAAATCATTGAGTCAGATTGTGGAAACAAAAATAGGCAGTCGTTTCCTTGCATTAATTGATCTGAAATTTCTAGTAAACCATAAATTTTACAAAAATTTTAACAGATACTTAATCAAAGTAAGTTATAGCTGTATGCAAAACGTAAATTCTATAACTAGTTCACATAACCACAAGGTTTTATAGAGTGATAGAAATTTGATTGCAAGAATTTGCAGCTGTATAACAAAGACTGCTTGCCCATTTAACAATCAGTGTTTATTAAGTAATATTGTTTATCAGGCTACTGTGATCGATGAAAATCCTAATCCTAAAGAAAAAGAAAAAAATATATTTTGATATCAGCGAGACACCATTCAAACTTAGATACGCATATCATTTAAAGTCTTTTAATGCTGTGAAATACAGAAATGATACCGAATTTTCTAAGAAGATATGAAGTTTTAAAGAAAAAAACATAAAGCACATAATTATAAAACGCATGACAATGTGTTAATTTATTTATTATTTCAACAAAGAAATAATAATTATAGGGTGAAATTTAAGCTTAAAAGAAAGCATGTCCTATTACAGTAAAACTTCCAGATTGTCATTCTTCTGCATTTTCAGAGTTTAATGTAACTACTAATCTCCTTCCACTACCAACACTAGGCATGGAATCAGAAAAATTTCTGTAAAATGAGATTAGTTGTAGAATCAATTGTATCTTTTGATTGATGCAATGGTCCAGATGACTCATTATTAAATGTTTTAATATTAGCACCGTTCCACGGAAAAAGAAAAAAGCCTTTAAACCAGATGAGCAGTATATACTATTACTATCAAATCCTTGAAATACCGTATTGTGTTTGTAAATCTAAATGTTTCTGAGTATAATTTTATAGATGACAATGATTGAGGTTTTGATGTAGTTCTTGTAATAAAAGGTTGTAACCAATATTTTATTTGTTGACTAGTTTTATTGTATAATTGAATTACTAGACTAGTAGTAAATGGTAAATCTAATGTAAAGTATCCTCCTAATAAATTAGCCGTATGTACATTACAGCCTTGTAAAGAGTTTGTATAATATGAGTGACCAAGTGGGTCAAGTAGTACAAATAAAAAATTCCAGGCTAAAGAAATATTATCTCCAACACTATCAGTAGAAAGAATAAAATCTCCTATGCAAAGTGAATGATCTGCATATATTCTAAGAAATACGTTACCTGGTACATTATGAGTACTATGAAGCCCTTCGAATGCTAGCCATAGTTTTTTGAGAATACCAGGACTAGAAGGTTGAAATTAAATTGTTATTGCATCAGGACTTGTAGTTGGTGGAACAGCTTTTTTTTTTAATCCAAGGCACGTTAAACTTGAATTTGATATTATTACTAATTCATTAAGATTAAATGTTTTATTATCAACATAATATTTTGTAGTAGCATCATGTGAGCTAATAGGTTCTGCTATTATTTTATTTATTAATTTATTAAAATTCATATTGATATTACTAGTTGCATTATTATGTCCATCTTTCCTAATAAACAAGTTAGTAGCTTGAGATAATGTTAAACCATCTACAGCTACAGATGAATTAGTGTCGCGTCGGAATTTATCAACAGGCATTTTATAAATATAAAGAAAATTTTTTCAACTATATTTAAAAAAAAATTACCATAGAATATTGGTAATATTCTGGAAATCATATTCTTCATCTAGTTTTTTTAAAACATATAAACACAAGTGTCCACAGAATGAGGTATTTCCAAATTGAACTCTATCACTGTTGTAATGAACGGGACTTTTTAAATAATTAACAACTTTAACTGGTGGAGGTAGTCCATTTGAGTCAAAACTTAGTTTTTTATCTCTGTCTTTGTACTAGCAAATCCAGTGATTTCCCTGTGTACTTGAATCTTTTGTATTTAATATTCCTCATTCTTTTTTTTGTGTATTTTTAGGTAATTCATCTCTAACAAATACACCTTTAAAATGTTTTACTTTAATTTTTTTTGCTGCTTTTATCAATTGAACATTTGTTAGTGGTTCATTTGGTCAAGTTATTTCTTCAACATTTAGCAGCCGTGGCGCAGTGGTTAGAATTCTGGCTTAGAATTCAGAGGTCCGAGGTTCAACGCCAGCTCTTGCCAAACAAGTGACATTGGTCCGGAAGAAGGCATAAATTTCTTGTTAAATGCTCTCCCGAAGTGCTCTGTGATAAGACCGTAAGGACTTCTGGGAGCACCTAATATAACTGGAAAAAAAAAACAAAAAAACGCTGATAAGTTTACGATGTTCATTATTAATTTTTTCCATTTTTACTTAAAAATTGGAATAAATTGTTTTAAAAAAAAAAAAAAAATAATTTTGGGCTCTTTGACCTACTTGACCTATTTGACCTATATGGCCTATTTGACCTATTTGGGCTCTTTGACCTAATTGACCTATTTGGGCTCGTTGACATATTTGACCTATTTGGGCTCTTTTTTTTTGTAGTGTCTATATCCTAATGTGTGTATACCATCTTCTAAAATAACTTTAAATAATTAAAAAAAAAAATCTTGTCATATTTTTTCTGATTTTTAAATATATCCAAATCCTCTTATTTTTCAATAATAATTTATATTTTTACATTTTGAAATATCCGGCTCTTTTGTAATTGTCAATGTTTTATATATAAAAGGTGTAGGAGTAAAAATTTCCAAAGACGCCTAATCTGGAATAAGCTCATCTAGTATATTTTTTATTTTTTATATGACAAGATTTTATTCACTAAAAATATTTACAAAGCAAATGTAAATATTATTCAAGTATATATTTATTTATTATGAACATTCTATAAGTTTCCACCCTTTTTTTTTTTTTATAGTTTATTTTGTCATTTTCATAATAAGTTACTTATAAAATATTTTGAGTTAAGATATGACCGGAGCAGGCAGAAGACAAAAGTCTTATTATCTAGCCCCGTTGTATCGTTAACACTATCATAAATCTATCATAAATTTTTACAATATCAATAAAATAATATAAATACTTTTAAATAAACATTTTACATTTTTATATACATAAAAAAAGTATATTTATACATTCATAAAAATATATATGTATAAAAAAAAGGAAATAAATACAAATTTAGATAAATAAGCAAAAAAAAAAAATATGTTTTGCTTTTAAGCAAACGAAAGAAAAGTTAAGAATTAAAAAAGAAGATATTAAAAATAAAATAGAATTTGAGATATGTCATAATCAAGTAACTGTTTTTTTAAAATAACTTTGAAAGTGAAATTAAAGTTTTACTTTCAATCGGAAGGAATGAGTTCCACAAATGTGGCCCTCGGTATGCTATTGAGAAATTAGACTGTTTTAATAAGGTTTTTGGTACCTGATAGTTATGCAATGAATGCTTTGTTTGATATTTATGATTTATAATAACAAAAAGGTCGTCAAAAATGTTTGGCAGCATACGATATTTAAATCTAAACATGAATAAAAGAATACTGTAGATATTTAATTGATAAACATTAAGCACTCCAAGCTTTTTAAGCAATGGATTGGCACTGGTGTATTTATTAGCATTTAATATAAGGCGGCTTGCTTGTCTTTGTTTATTTAAGATACGCTTTAATTTTGATGGATAAATGCTGGCCCACGCAATATTATAATAATTGATGTAGCTATGGATAAACGAAAAGTAGATAAGTTTTAAGCAGTTTTTATCCAACATATGTCTTGTATTGTACATAGTTCCAATACTCTTTGAAATTTTTATTTTCTATTAAATTAATGTGGTCTTTCCAACTTATTTGTTCGTCAAGTAAAACGCCTAAAAATTTAATGCAGAATGTCCTTTGTAAATTAGTTTTTTCTATTGAAATATTTGGGAGTTTTAGGGCCAAAGTTTCAGATTTGGAGGGTTTAGAAAAAAGAATATATTTGCTTTTAGTTTTATTTAGAGAGAGTTTGTTGGCCTTCAACCATTCATTGAGGTTGTCAAGCTCACGATTCATAGTGATAAAGATTGACTCTATGTTTGAGTGGGTATAAAAAACCTAAGTGTCGTCAGCAAAAAGATTGAAATTTAGTACACTAGAAGATAAGTAAATATCGTTTATATAGATAATAAATAATAAAGGCCCGAGAAGAGAATAGTTCCCTGTGGAACTCCGCAAGAAATGACTTCTAGTTTCGTACAGGTTTTGTCATAAGATACACATTGTTTGCGATTATTAAGATAGGAAAAAAACCATTTATATTTATTATTTTTGACACCATAATATCTGAGTTTGTAAAGAAGAATAGTATGGTCAACAGTATCGAAGGCCTTTGAGAGGTCAATAAAAACTCCAAGAGTATATTGGTTGTTTTCAAATCCGTTTAAAATTTCTTTAACTAATTTAATTACTGCATGTTCTGTCGATTGCCCTTTTCTAAATCCGTACTGATTATTATTAGGCAATTTATGTTTTATAAAATAATTGTATAGCCTATTATGCATTATTCTCTCTAGAATTTTAGAAAAACATGGTTGTATTGAGATAGGTCTATAATTAGATAATTTAGAAATATCACCGTCTTTAAATATTGGAACTACTCTTGCTAGTTTTAAGAGATCAGGAAAAATACCATTATTAAATGAAAGATTAAAAATAATTAGTTAGGGGTTTTTAATAATATCAAAAACTTCTTTAACAACCCTTGGGCTTATGTCATCAAGACCTGAGTTTTTGTTTGGTTTAACATATTAAAAGCAAACCGAAGTTCATCAGGAGACACTTCAAGCTCATCCATCACACAGCCCTCTTCTTTAATATATGATTTAAAATTTTTATTTCCGGGAGTTATTTTGTTTGCTAGGTTTTGACCGACGTTTATAAAATAGTTATTAAAACTCTCTGCAATAACTTTTCGCTCATTAATTACTGTTCTTTCATCTTCAGTGTATACATATTTTGGTAAAGTATTACCATGATCTTGTTTATTTTTTCCTATCACTTCCTTAATTATATCCCAAGATTTTTTTGTTATTACCAATATTATTTTGTAGTGATTTTGAGAAAAAACTTTTTTAGCTTTCTTTTTCAGGTTTTTTTTAGCTTTTTTTTTTCACTCTCTACTTCTATAAGAAGATTTTATAACTCTTTCTATTTTAAACTCACATTTTTTTTCCAATTTTAACCAATTTATTTGAAAAAGGTAAATAATCGTTAGATAATTCTATAGTTATATCGCATTCTGTGACATTTTTGTTTTCCATTTTTTATATGACAAGATTTTATTTATTTTAAAAATCTTATTTTTCAGAATTTATTTTTTTAGATTTTAATATTTCAATCTTAAATCCATTATCAACTTTTCCATCACGTTAATCAAGATATCTCCATCCATGCTTAGTTTTATGAATAGCACTATATAATGATTTATATATTTTAAATTCTCCAGTTTCCATGTTTGTTTATTTAATAGTGACTAGTTTTTTCTTAATTGTTTTTAATCTTTCATATTTCAGATCTATTACATTTTTTCTTGTTTTTTACGATGTATTCTAGGCTAGATTGTTTTTTTCTCATTTGTTTCTTTCACTGTATGTATTCTAGATCTGCCAACTGGTCTTTTATCATTTACTTCTTTCACTTCAGCCATAATTAATTCCTTATTTAATAACCCTTTATCTATAGCAATCATTAGCAATGCAGCGATATTGTCAGATGTTTTTGAAATGTTATTTTCTTCTTATAGATTTTTTAAATTTTTCTTTGTGTATTTCATAAAGGAAAATAGAGAAAAAAAAATTTAATTAATTTTCAAAACAATTTAATTTTCAAAAATTTAATAAACAGAAAAAAAATTTCTTCCGTCTTATTGCAGTTGTAACAATTTATTAGATATTGTAACTGCAAATACTTCAGTAACCAATGGAACAGTTGTATTAAATGTTAGTGTAACTTTTATTTCTACCAAACCTGATAATAACTTTTCTGATTGTTTACTAACATCAAAAACAAAAATTGGGTATAAATCTTTATAGTCAGAAGGAGTTATATTGCTGTTTGTGATCAATTCTTTCATTCCATAAAATGTTTCATTAAAAACAGCTGCATCTCTATAAGCTCTTGAAAATGGGTGATTGGGGAATGATAAATTATAATCGACAGCAGAATATCTTTCAGAATCAAGAGAAATGTAGATTTTTGACAAGTCACAATGATCAATTATTGAAGGATTAGCACTTTGGTCTTCACTTTTATTTGTTTGAAATGCAACAATAAAGTATCTTGGTCTTTAAGTACGTACCCTTTTGCACAGGTCCCAAGAAAATCTAGTAGATTGTGGAACAGATATATTATCACACTGACGCTGACGATAAATACTGGAATATTCGCTTTGACGCGACTTGATTAAAAAGTTTAAACCTTTCTGCATCTGCTGGTAGCACGTGTGGTATAAACAATTATAATTTATTAAGATTAATTTTTGCATCAGCTATAGTAGAAAGCTTAAAAATTGCGTCATTATCAGTTTTTCTTTCAAGAGTTGTTAAATTTTTAAATCCAAAAATAACTTTGTCGTAATCATCATAGAACTAAAAATATGCCTTAAAGGTATGTAAAATGAAAATGTTTCTTTTGTAGTTGGTTTCTGAATTATGTATGCTTGTCTTAATGCAAACCCTGAGTTATCGGCATGTACTGCTGCTGCTGTTGCAGTATCTTTATACCACAATTGATTTAATTGACCACGATGAACCTTGCGCTAATTGAAAGTTGTTTGGGTATTTAAGCATTCCTAACATTGTAGTTGCTTTACCTGGATGATTAATGGTTTTTACATTTTGGTTTGATATTTGGTATGATATTTGACTAAATAAATGCATAGTATCATTGTTTGTCAGCGTCACTGCATCTGTATTAACATAAGCTGTTCCATCAGCAAATTTAACATGTTGTCCTTCATACAAGAGATAAGCTTCAGATGGAAGTATGTAAATATCTTGTGTTAGAACGTTAATTCTTATTTCTACAGAAATTATTTAGATTCACTATTTAGATTTGTACGAGCAGCTGGCTCATATTTATGGAATTCAAGTCTTTCAATTCCATTTTTCCACAGTTGGCATTTCTGTAAAGTTTAATATTTCAGAAGTTGTCATTTTGTTTTTTTATACACAATATAAAAATTTTTTTTTGATTGACAATTCTTAAAAAACTAATTATATAAAAAATTTCGCAAGTCTACTCAAGTGTACTCAAGATCTAGTTAAAAAAAAGACCGCGTCTTTTTTTAACTAGATCTTCTATTCTTATAGCACTTCCATTTGATACATTTTTTACTGATGTTATTGCAGAACCCATTATCATTTTATTTATATTTGTTGTTATATCATCTGCATTATTTTTTTTTAAATCTTTCTGATCCATTATTATTCAGATATGTAAATCAAATCGATTTTGAAATTATTTCATCAATTGTTTTATTAGTAGCAGGTTGTGAAACTGCTTTTGAAGATGCTTTATCAACTATTTGTTTTTATTTTTCAACTGCAGCATTTCTAGCAGCTTCTATCGCTGAAGTTGAACGTTCTTTTCCTGCTGATTTAACAGCAGTTATTGCACTTTTTCCTAAATCACTTGCAGCCAACTTCTTCAACATAGCTGATAATACTCTTGTTACATTTCACGTTTTTATTTGTTCAAATAAATCTCTTATACTTTCGAATATAACACTTTCTCCAATAACATGTTTCTTTACATCTCTTTTATTATGAACAATTAGCATTTTTTATGTAGTATATATTTTTTATATATGCAATCATATGAAATTATAAATTATTTTGTATTGCTGTGTACTGAGAAATATTTATTATACATTGTCCTAATAATTCATCACAAATTGCAACAGCTTCATTTCTTGATACAGTATTACCTGCTTTCCATGCAGCTATACGTAATTCAAGCATTTCAATTAATGCATTAGGGTAGCTAGGAAGAGTTATAGTTTTCACTCTTGTTCATTTGATTGAGACTTCCTATTTTTTTCTTTTAAATCTTTCCAAAGGAATTGCATCTGTTTGTATTAATATATCTCGATATTTTTAAGATCATCTTCACTATATATTTCCTTATTTGGATTAAACTTTGCTATCAACTCCCAAAGTGCAAGAGTCCCATAATATGTTTCATCATCAATAATTATATCATTAATATGTATTGGTTTTTTCCAATTGATAATATTTCATTTTTAGAATGTATCCCAAATGTAGTATCTGTAAATTTTCTACTAATAGTATACATTCTTAGATAATCTGTTGCAATGTTTCCTATCCTCATAGCTTTATTTTCTTCATGAGAAGGCAATAGTTCTTTAGATTAAGTGATCATTATCTCTTCATTTGCTTCAGGATAATAATTTGAAAAAGTGAGTGCAAATTTATTAGCTTGATCTTGCAATTTATTTATGCTTTCTTCTATTCCATCTTGACTATTAACTAATGGCTTGTACAATTTTTAAGTCTAACTGTAAATTAGTTTCACCCATCTTTTCATATAAACTATTACTTTGTATTTTTTTTTTAGAACTAAGAATTCTTTAACAATTTTATCTCTTTTTTCAGGATTTTCAATTTTTAGAAATAACATTTTGCTTTTTTATAAAAAAACATAAAAAAACACAAAATGAATCGTTATGTTGTGTTTTATGTTTTACGTTTTATGTTTTACGTTTTATGTTTTGCGTTTTATGTTTTACGTTTTATGTTTTACGTTTTATGGTTTACGTATTATGTTTTACGTTTTATGGTTTACGTATTATGTTTTACGCTTTTTTATTTAATGTTTTATTTTAAAAAACTATTTTGCGTTTTTACTTCTATTATTTTACTGAATCTACTTTGGAGTACATTAATTGCCTCATCTTTTTCTTTTTTAACTAATGCTTCTTTAATTTGTTCATTAAACTAATTCTTTTGTTTTTGTTCTATTTTGTTCAAGTATGGCTTTAAATTTTTTTAAGTTCACCAAGTATTAAGTTATATTCTCATCATCAATATGCCCATCTAATAAAGCTTTAGAAATATAGTCACTTATTGTATTTAGTTTTAAATCAGCAAGTACCTTAATCTTGTCATGCTTTTCTGCTTTTAAATTTAGTTTTATATTAACTTGACCTCCTATTAATGATAAAAAACCTGCTCATAATGCTACTGGTGCTGCAGTTATTGTTGCTAAAAAGCCAAATCCAATAGTTCCAAGTGTCATAGTGCTTGCTAGTAACGCATTATCAATTGCTAAAATTATTTTTACACCTCTATGATACTTTTTACTTAACATAGCTCTCTTTTCTCTATTTCATGCTCTATTTCTTTTTGAATTTCATTAATTTTATTTAGACGATAAATATGACCATCATTCACCTGATTTTCAGAAGGCTCACTTAGTACACTTGGTGTAATATTTGAATATATATTATATGTACTCATTTTAATAAGTGAAAATATTTTTTAAGATAACATTTTTTTAAAAATATTTTCAATAAATTAATAAAAATTATTCTCCTTTTTTAATCAATACATCTGAATTAAAATTATTAACAACATTTACTACAATATCATTAACAGTCTTTGATATTACAGAATTTTGCAAACTTAACATTTTTAATTTAAGTTCTTCTTTTAATTAAACTAACGCAACACCTTCATTAACTACTACACCAAACTTTAAAAGAATATATTGATTTGAAAGAGATTTTATTGTAATGTCGTGTTGTGCAAATATTTCATATTTATTCTCATTTATTAATACTGAAGGGTGCTCTAAATCTTTGTGCAACTTAGAATAAAGAAGTATTTTTAAAGGTTCATCTGGTATATATTTGTTTATAAATTTATGTAATGGCGGAATACTTCTTGGCATTTATTTTTATATGCAATATAAAAAATAAATTTTCAAGAAATCACAGAATCATATTCAAAAATGGAGTATGATTCTGTGATAGCAAATGGTGAATATGGTCCTATTAATAAACCTGATCCTGTTGATGTATATCCATTTCTATTACGGAAGTACAATCCATCACCTACAGAACCTCCTTTACTCCATGGTCTCAAATATAAATCATTTCCTGCAGCTGCCATTTTAACTCCTTTTCCTTTTTCCTTTTTAATTACACAATACCCCTTCCAGCAATTTTATCAACCATATCTGATCCAGCTGCTGAATCTACTCATGTTGATAAACCTGTTGCAAGTGCTGGAGCAACGCTTGGTAATAAAAATTTTCCAGCTGCACCAAGTAAAGGAGAAAGTGCACCAATAAATACTGCCTCTATTTGAGAATTGTGCGCTAGTTTTGTTTTACTTAGATTAATTATTAAACCAGTACTTTTTTCATATGCTCTTTTAACTCTAATTAATTGTGTATTTGCTACAGCTAATGCATGTTCACCATTAAGATCTGAATACGATAACTTAATACTAGCTCCATAACCATCTTCAATTGCTTTTTAAAGTTTTTCTAATTGTCCGTGCGATACATTTATTTTAATATTAGTATATTTTCTCATTTTATATATAATATAAAAAATAATTTTTTAAAAATTACAAAAAAGTTATTTTACTTCTTTTATATGAAATGTAATAGTTACTTCTTCTCTTCGTAAATTTAAAAGATTTCCATTTTGATCAAGCAATTTATTTTCCATTTTTGATATTGTTTTTAGTGTTACTGTAAATAAATTAAGTTATACGGCTCTAGAGCAATTTTATAACCAGGACCTATAAATGGAAAAAATGAATATATAACGTTACCCGTTCCTCCATCTATAAACAATGACCCTATTATATAACTTGTTACTCGTATACTATTAACATTTAATTTGTTTACTATATTAGTTGATATATTGTAGCCTGCTGAAAAACCAAAAACAGTTCTAATTGAATTTGAAGTTGTAAAATCAACTTTATAACCAGCTGCAATAGTTAAAGCTGATCTTAATGTATTATTATTTCCTTGAATTGTAATATATCCAATTCCTGAACTTGAATCACCGTTTCCAGTCATAATCAATTGAATATATTTATTTATATCATCAATTTCATAATATCCATCTGAAATGTTTATATCCTTTCAAGTTGATCCATTATTTGCGCTATATCTAAAACTGTTGTTTGAAGAAATAATATTATGAAAACTATAATATGTCTCTAAACTAACTAGAGTGATTTCATATTCTCTCCTTCGCTAAGTGTAATAATAGGGACAAACTTAGTTTTTAAGATATTGCTATTTCTGCTCACTGATAAATAATATACCATTTTTGTTTTTTTATATAGAAGATAATACACTACTAGTTTCAACAAGTTGATATATAAAAGCAATTTAATCCACTCCTATATTTTCCATAATCTTTTTTAGAAGATAGATCTATAATAACAAATCCACGAGGCTCTGATCAAGCTTTCTTACAAAAACTTTTAAACTCATCTTTTAACATATCACTTGAAACCTGATCATTATAAATGTGATTTGAATTTTTTGTATCTTGTGGAAATAAACAAATAAAATTTGTATTTTCTCGTATAGTTTGCCAAGGTAACATAAAATATTTTTGTGTAAGAAACAATCTACATTACTATGTTGTCCTCTTAAATAATATTTTTCACACTTATTTTGTTTTGTTAATTGTAAATCATCAAATACCATCAAATTATTCTTTTCAATAATTTGATGATACTTGATGATTATAAAAAAGTATAGATTTTCCAAAAACTTGTAATTTATTATAGTCTAACCAACCAGGTCTCAAAAGTAAATTTAAAAATAAAGTATTTTTTTTCACAACCCGACTTTCCAACAAAAATTCCTCTTATACTCTTAGGAAACAACTTATTATTAAATCTCTTATTGTTTTTTGCATTCCATGACATATCTATAATATCCATTTTTATATATTTAGGATTTTCATTTTTCTATATATATAAAAATGTACAGTGTTAAACGTAGAAACAAAACAGATACACTAAACTTACAAAATGTTGTGAGTAAAAACAAAACAAACATGCAACGTAGAACTTGTGCTATTTGTGGAACAACAAAAACTAAATTTGTGTCAGAAAAACAGGCGGTGATTTAATTGGCTCAATTAATTCAGCAACAAGTAAAATAAAACTACCATGGTCAAATTATCCAGATGAGATGCATTTACTTGGTATGAACTTTGCAGGTTCTGGTACTAATTTAGAAGAACGATTAACTTCTACTGACGCATATAAGGAATGGAATAAACATGTAGATAGTGTTGATAATGCTAGATAGATTTGATAAAAAAAAAGAATGAAAATATTATTTGGTTAAATCTAAATGGAAATGCACAATCAGAGTCCGCAAAATAAATTTTTCAAATGGTGATAGAGTTAGGATAGTTAAAAAGAAGGGAACGTTCGAAAAAGGATTCACACCGAAATGTACTGAAGAGGTTTTTACAGTGTCACAGGTTCACTACACAGATCCACCAACGTATAAAATAACTGACGATAATGGTTAAGAAATACAAAGTACTTTACATATATATATATATATATATATATATATATATATATATATATATATATATATATATATATATATATGTATATATATATATATACAAACCCATAACTAGGGAAGGTATGTGTAAGATGGCTATCACCCCCTTTTGAAAAAATGGTCCGGTTTCAAAACTTTACTGAATTTTTGGTTTTGCTTTTTTTTCCATTAAAGTATGTTCTGTCTCAAGCTTTTTAGTTCTGCCAACTATAGATTGTATTCTATAATGTGACATTAAAAATTGCGGCCGCCATACTGTATGGCAAATAAAGTACACAAAGCGAGTGTTTATTAGCATAACGTATTTAAAAACAGTTATTTAAATAACAAATCTTGAAGTAGATAGGTTTTTAAAGATTATTTTTGAATAAATTTATGTAGAATTATGTTATCCATCTCACAATATAACTAATTAGTTTTTGCTTAAAGTAAAACTTTACAAAATAACTTGTTGCAAAGGTGCATTATATTAATAATATAATACACTTTTGTAAACCAAAAGTTTTTAATGCATTGGAGTACTTTATATACAGTTTACTTATTTGAACATTACTATTAAATTATAAGTAATGCATATATAAGTAAGCTGTATATAAAGTACTCCAAAGCATTTAAAAGTAGACTTAACTATTTTAAAACATAAGATTTTTTTCTTTTTTTAAATATTTTTGTCAATTTGCTATCATACATAACTCAGGCATAGTAAACACATTTTGGTTGTTTATCATGTTAAATAACTTTTCTTATAAGATTTTTTTTAAGATGTTTTTTTAAATTATTTTAACTGTTGTATTAAGATTTTAAAATCCTATGTATATAAATAATATGCTGCATTACTTATTAAATTGCTTTAGTATATTAAAAGTATTTAATAATAATTAATAAGAATAAAAATTTGAAACAAGCGAAGCCACAAACTTAAAAAAATGTGTGATTTTAGAGTCAATTAAAACTCGAGCTAAAGATGTAAAAAAAATGCAGACGATTCAAATGACTATAATTTTATTATAAACTTCAAACTGTTGAAATTATATATGTATCTTTTTGGTGTCATGTCAAGGATATATTTTATAAAACAGACTTTTTATTGATAAATTATCTTATCACATGGGTGCTGTTCATAAGTTAAAGTTTGAATTTAAATGCTTGCTTAAAAGCAGTGTTTTTAATTAATCCTTCTTAGCATCAAATTCTACTGCAAATAAAAGTATGCATAGTTGACAATATTGATTGAAAGATCTGCATTAGCTTTGAGAGAAGTAGGAAAAGGACACGAATCAAATTCTAAAATTTTTTAAAATAAGTTGTAACATTTCAAGGATTTCCATAAATAATACTAGTAAATACATAATAGATCTGTAAGTACTAAAACATATTCAAGCAAGCTGTTATTATGTTTAGAAGATCAATTTTATCTGATTAGAGCGCAATTAGTTTCTCAGAAGGTTACTCTTTCTCATTTAAAGATGTTGTTAGTTGTGGGCCTTATGTTAAATTCTATTACCACTGAAAGTAAAGTGTGTTGGACATAAGCAGTGTTTTCTAAAACCATTGAATTCAAAGATGAATGCAAACAACAGGAACTTATTATTTGATCTTAATTGTATATAACACAACCTTTTGTTGACTATAAATTAACATGATTCTAAACGTTTTAAGTTATCTGGATTTTTAAAAAATCACTTTTCAAGTACACTTATATGTAAATTATGCTCAAATTGACAAAAAAAATGCTGCACTAGCACCTTTAAAATAATATACATCACATCTTTTTTTAGAATTGTGTAATATATAAAGTACAACTTTTCTAATTCGAATTTTATAGGTGAAAATAAAAGTTTAATAAAAGAGATTTTTTAGTTATAGAAAATTGGTTTATTTATTTTCATTATACATTTAAAAAAAAGCTGTTTTGAAACGTGAGTAAAAATATTGTTTGTTTTTCATAGAAACAATAAATTATTTTATTCTTGTCAGTAAAACTGTGCCAAGTACTTGTATTGTCATCAGTTGCTCAAGTCAACAGTTGATATTGTGACAGTGACAAGATATTTTTCCATAGCTTTCCCGCTATTATTAAGCATCAAGATAGTAAAACGCTTGAGTTGACAGAGGCACTGCGAGTGGATTGCATCTGTTTATAGACAAAAACCAACTAAATCCTCGAAAGTATGCTTTGCTTACTTTAATTTTGAAGGTGTCTCACCTGAACAATGATATATAGATACATATATATATATTTATATATATATATATATATATATATATATATATATATATATATATATATATATATATATATATATATATATATATATATATACATTGAATATATACATTGAAAAATTTTGTTTTGCGAAAACACAAAATTGAAAGCAAATATAACTAATAAGTTACAAAAACTCAAATTTGTTTTAAATGGATCCTTTATTCAACTAATCCTTTCCGCTTTTTGGATTTTCTTTCTTTTTAAGCTTTGAGTAAAAACTTTGCTTAAGGGATTTTTGTTTACAGACATCAAAAATAGTTAAAGATGCATCAATGAATTCAATGAAATAAGTCAAAACTGCTCAAGCTCTAACTTAGGTGTTGTATATTAATTTATGTAGTAAAATTTAAATGTAAATGTAGACTTTGCTAACAAATTCATGAAGTAAATTCAATTTTTTAAGTAATGATATTTTCATCTAAATTCCACAAATTTACACGTATCACAGTTCTCTGTCAATACCTGATACTATTTTATTACTGTTATGAGGTTTTTTCTTTTTCTCCAATTTTTTTCTTTTCTTTAAGCAGCATAAGTCATAAATAATACTGTAACAGCTTCGTATGTTTTACAAGTGTTTATTTGGTGTCAGGAGATCAACAAACAACATGCTTGTACTATACATAAAAGTCCTTGAAATGTTAAAACTTATTTCATAAACTTTTTAATTTGATTCATAATTTTTACTTCTTACATATCTTAAAACCAATAAAAACCTTTATATCAAACTTTCATCAAAAGCCTATACTTTTCTTAACTGCAGGGTTCAATTTAATGAGCAGCTACTAAACACACAGCTTTTAACTTTAAAGTTTAATTTATGACCATCAACCATGCTTGGAGTTAAATTATAAATAAAAAGTCTATGGATTGTAGAAAAAAAATCTGGAATTTCAGCTAAAGCTAAACATAAATTTTCGACAACTTGAAGTTTATAGTATTTTTGTTTGTATTTAAATTGTAGTCATTTGGATCTTCTACAACTTTTTTGTGAGAATTAAATTCTACATTAATTTATTCAAATTAGTAAACTTTTTAACTGCTATTCGATAGGAATCACATTAACAGATAAAAATAATTAGCCTTGCGTAAAACAAATGCGCATTTGTTTGACCAACAAGATGGCGTCGGAGTAACAATGTTTACATCGTGACGTCAATAGAACATCATCTATAAAAACACTAGATTTTCGCAAAAATGACAATTAAACTTTATTGCATAGCAACATGATAAAAGTAATGATATATGTCAGTTTTTAAGTTGTCTTTTTAAACGTTAGCCAACAGATTTTGTGTGTATTTAGCACAGATATAAAAGGAAAACATTGTAGTGCACAACGCTTTATTTTTGCATAAAAATTGAGTACTTTCTTCAATCGGTTTGTTTTTAATCTTTTTGCAAGCACTCGTATAGCATTTGTATTTATATGTATTTTTTTATCCTTATAAAAATTTAGTTTAATATGAATTAAAAATAAAAAGATGGGGCTTAGAAAGAACGAATTAAAAAACTAAAAATGTTGAAATCTTCTGCAAAAAAATTTGTGAAATTACTATCTTATTTTTACAAAAACGACAATCAGAAGTGATACATGAGCAGGTCTTCAATAGAACTCGTACAAGAGTAATCACAATCAATTTTTCATGAGAATATGCCAACGTCTTTTAAAGATGATATTTCCTTTGACCATTTTTTGTGGGGGAGGGGGTATTGGGGTTTAAATGATGAAATATTTTTGTACTTTGTACCACATTTACGTCTCCTAAAAAAATAAATAAAAGGTTCTCAATCTAAAATATTTTAGGAGTTTTAGGTTCACATGAAAATTGATGCATATCCCTTATCCCCTTTCCTCCTGGATCCATCACTGCCTCTGACCTATTTCATAAACTTGACAGAAAAAAAAGTCAGACGAATTAGTGTCCACATCTTTTACTGCAACCTGTAATCATCAAGAAAACGACATACAATTGAAGAACGCCCGAAAATGATGTCAGGTGTTAAGAACACTCGTTTTTTTGACATTAGAAATGTCATTACTTCTTCGAACCAGGCGGCGTTTGTTTCAATAAGAACGTCTTATGAACATAAAAAAGAAGTTTTAAACGTCTTTTGAACGTTTAAAAGAAGTCTTTTTAATACCAAATGCCGGCTGGGTATGACCATAATGGCTATTGAGCAAATTATAATAACGATGTTGCCAGATATAAAAATTCAACAGATCACTAAACATATCATACCAAAGGTTTTTGCATATAGTTTTTAATCAAGGGTTAAGCAAATGTTATTCGGGCATGCTATTCTGTTGTACAGCAAAGTTTGTTTTGCGGTCACTGGGTTTTGTTTTTAAAATAAAGAGAGAGCTAGGGGTCTTTTTTTATCATGCCCTTCAGTAATTGTAATAAGTTTAAAAAAAATTTAGATTATTACAAAAATAGAGTTTATCACAAACGTTGTTTGAATAAACATGTTTTAATGAACACTTGAAATAGTTTCTTTTAGAGCTGACAGTCAACTAAATGAAGAACATGCTGAACGAATTAAATGCAATACACGAATTTTGAAATGAATAGTGAACACTGTTATTAATTGTAGCAAATAATGTCATAACTTTGGGTCGTACGCTTGAAATTTGTTCAAATTAAGATTATTGTGGTTTTAGAAAAAGATATGGCACGGGCTTCTATGAAAGAATAATTATAGAAAGACAAATATTTTTCTGTCCATACAGATGCAATTACTTCTCACTACCTAGAGCAACTATTCCTTGTACTAAGATTTGTTGATATGGACTATGCGATGAGCGAGGATTTTGTAAAGTTGAAGCGTGTGAGAGCCAAAGATACTTTTACTAAAATTAAGCAAGCTTTACACAACCTTAATTTGAATATTAAAAATATGATAGGCCAAGAATTCAAGGGTGTAATATCAAAGGGAGGATCATTATCAGGTGTACGAGCCCAATGTCTGAGCATTCAACCAAAAGAAATATACACTCATTGCGCGTGTCATAGACTGAGTTTGGTTATTAATCATTCTCGCAAAATACCTGAAATTAGAAATGTGTTGGATATAATAAAGGAGATTACAAAATGATTGAAATAAAGTGCAAAGCAAACAGGTATTTTCAATTTGGTGTATCAAAATGAAAACTAATTTCATACATTGAGTACACTAAAGGCTCTAACTGGTATTTGTGTTACAAGATGGTTTGAAAATTTATATAGTTGAGATAAAAAATTTTGGAAAATATTTTGCGAAATCATTTTTAAAAATTAATGTGACCATAATAATGAGTTGGGGAAAAGGCCGATTTGGGCAACTTTGATTCTAGATATGTTTTATTCAACCATGCCGTAAGTTTGGGACCATTGTGTTTTTGAAAGATGTAGTTCTTATTATATAAAAGTTATTCTATACTTAGTCCAAAAAGATTTATTAGGATTTTGTGATACAAATGCTGGTCCAAGATACCCTCAACCCGGTGAAGTTGTGTGCATTAAAACAACTACAAACATTTATCTTTTTGTCATGTCTAATGGTTGCCTTGCATGTTTGGAGGTTAAACTTTTACCCAATTAACATGTAACTTTTGCTCATCGTTTGCATAACCAATCTTTGTGCTCAATGCACATCTTTAATCTTTTGATGCGAATGACTTCACTAACAGAGGGTTTTTTTATTTGCTTCCCAGAAAAAAACTTACTATATGCTTTTATTCGAAAAGTTATTCTCGATTTTGAGATAATAGTGAGGTTCAGGTCCATTTTTTTCTAAGAATATGTAAATTTAAAATCTTTTTTAGCGACCTTAAGAGTTTATTGATCTTCATTTTTGAAGTTTTAAGCATTCTCCTGGATTCAACAGACCTTTCAGCTGTACTAATGTGTTTTTTTTACCAACCTACTAATAGTTGAGTTTTATCGTTTAAAACGTTTTCCAATGTTTCGGGCCGTCCCCAAGTGATTTTAAAGGGGGAATGACGTTTCTGTGTCTTGCCGACTAGCGCCAAACATTATATATTCTTGAACCTTTCTTTCTTTCTGCATCAGATTTGCGTTGGATCGATTTTTTTGAGAAAAACGTTGAATAAAACGATTAGCGGTGTATGGATGTATTTGAAACAATTTTGCTATCGAATTGTAGCTACTATTAGGATTTTGTAAATATTTGTGCATAATTTTTTCTCTTATGTCTTCTTCTTTTGTTTTAAAACTAATTTCAAGTTAATTTCAAAAACTAATATATTTTTTTAAAACCACAACACGTTGTAAACAAAATTCAAAACAATTAAAAGAGTTTTAATACAACCACTGACAAAAAATGGCGCGCTTATTCTTTCACATTTATTTCGTGTACACGCTTTATCAAACTATATATATAAATATATATATATATATATATATATATATATATATATATATATATATATATATATATTTGTATATATAAATATATATATATATATATATAAAAATATACATATATATATATATATATATATATATATATATATATATATGTATATATAAATATATAAATATATATATATATATATATATATATATATATATATATATATATATATATATATATATATATATATATATATATATATATTTATATGATTGCTATAAATTGAATCAACGTTGATTGACCTTTACATTGGATCAACCTTAATCCCTGTATATTGGATCTACGTTGATCTCTATACGTTGGATCGACATTGGGTTTAGATCAGAAAAACAATCAATTTTTGCATTGCTTTTATATACGTCTGACCAATATCATTTTGTTAACTATTTTTGAGCACGTCATTATAAAACTTTTTATTAATACAAATACATTAAAACTAACATTGGAACAACGTTGATTTGCACAAGAGAAAACGACCGACGATTGCGTTGTATTTACGTAGGTTGGCCTAACGTAATTTTGCTAGCTTGGGCATTTAGCGACCTATTAAGAAATATATGGCTTCAACTTTGACTTGGTTTTAAAGCTAGGTCAATACCGAATATAAATAAAGGACCAAACTACGTGCTGCAACCACAAAAGGCAGCCTTGTTGTTGCAAGGCAAGACTTAGTCTTGGGCATATATTGGTTAGATTTATGTCAAAATTTATTATTAAAAATATGTAACAAGCTAATACTTAAAAAAAAAAAAAAAGAATTAAAAAATACCTTGATAGCGGTAAAAAGTATTTAACTGCAGAGTTTCTTATATATAGATTAAAATGAACAAAAAAGTATACAACAATAAAACAACAACGCAGCCTATAACTCTTTCTTGCATTGCGAAATATCTGAGTTTTAAGCAACGAGTCAGACATTAAAGCCGATTAAGAATGTGTTACTCACCTATTCTGAGAAAAATGCGCTTTACAGGAGCCAGCGTTATAGCGACACTAAAAAATTCGTCGAATATTGTTCTGATTTTCAAATAGAGTTTTATTTTATTAAGTTTTTTTTAACTCTTGTTTATCAGAATAATAATAAGTTTATTTATTGAAGATAATCTGTACATTGTAAGTTTATTTTAGCTGTACTGCTAAAATAAACTTACAATGTTAATAAAACAAAAAATAATTACCCCAACAAACACATGAACGTTGGCCTGATGTCTTATTGACATTAGGACATATCTTTTATATTAGTATACTGTAAAATAAAAAAACGCTTATATTTTAAAAAGCATAAAGCTAGATTTAATGATTTAAAACGGGTAATTCCCGTTATGTTCAGCATATAATTCGCATGAAAAAAAAATAAAAATATTATTTGCCGTAATTTTTTTCATACAAATATTACATTAACATAACGTTAATTACCCGTTATAAAACACGAAATCTGGCGTTAGTTTAACGTTGTGTAAACGTTATATTTGGAATCCTGATCAAAGGATCTAAAATCGAGAAAAAACGGAGTCGAGAAAAAATCGGAGTCTCGATAAAACTTTGTTATAAATTAAAAAATTAAACTATCTAGTTGATAATTAAACATTGTTCTTATATTTACTTTTTTAAATTTTATATATTTTGATTTAAAATTAATAATGAACTTTTAAAAAATTTATGCTTATATTTTTCTTAGAACTTAGATATTTTTTTTATCACAATCTTTTAACGAACAAGTTATATCTAATAAATGGCTTTCTAACCGGCATTGGTTAGGAAGGAAGGCTTGAACTTTCAGTTAAATGCCTTTCCGTGGTGCTCTACAATAAAGACTTCTTGGGGTACCTATAGTAAAAACTAAAAAAAATTTTAAAACAGAATGCATTCTGAAGATCTTTTAAAATAATATTTTCAAAAGATGAAAACATCTATCATTTCATTAGAAAGCGAACTGCGAAACTTTGTGACAAATCTGGAAGACGTGGAAAAAACTTATTCTGCATCCGAGGAAGTTGCTTGAATTCTGTGGATGGCTTGTTCAACTTTCAATACTGCTTTTGATTTCACACCAGTTACTTCGCATTCTTTTAACTGATCGGTGATGGTCTTGACTTTTTTTTGGCTTTTTAGCTGTTGATTGATTTTGATATAAAACTTCTAGAATTTCGGCAAAAAAAGATGCCGATTGTGGTGGTTTTTCTTGTTTGCTTTTAGCGCAATCATCTGATTTAGTTTGGAGACTATTTTCTTTTGCTGCAAATAGTTGATCAAATAATTTTGCAACATAAACTTGAATATCTTTTTTAGAAGCGTAAAAAAATTTGTGGTTTTTATTTAAAAAAAAATTGGGATTGTGCAAATAACGACTCAATGATACCAACATAATGTTTTTACGATTTTTGTATCTGGAGATTAACGCCTCAGTAAAATTAGAAATGATTTTAGTTTTTAATTCCATCAATTTCCTTACTAAAGTTTCCATAACGACGTCACATTCCAAAATTGTTGTTGTATTTGGTTTTTCCAAGCGAACTGCAGCGTCAGCAATGACTTCCAATTAGTCAGACTGCGATTTTAAGAAATCCAAGTTAATTTCATCTAACATGTTAAAGCAGTTTAGTTCTTAAAGTATTTTTTTTACAGCTTCTTAGCAATTTAAAAATCTTTTGATCATCTGAAAAACACTGTTCCATCTAGTGCGGTTGTCGAGCAACAGTCCTTTGTCATGCGAAGATCCGTAAATTTTGTATATTATTCTTTTAAGAACTTCATATCGAAACGATGAATATTTTAAAAACTTAATTAGTATTCGAAGTTTCTGCAGATTTTTTTCGATGTTTTCTTCATATTCAATCTCATTCTCCAAATATTTAATAAAAAACTCTCCTTCAGTCTCTCCATCAGATTCCGGTTCTGTTTCAATATCCGATTCAGTATCTTTGTTCGTAGTTTCGCGACAATCTTTTTTAACGTTTATCAAATCACAAACACTCAAATGAATTGAATGACTCTGACAGATTTGATGTGGAAACTTAAATATGGTACCCAATTTCACCATCCAGCTACAGCCATCCGTAGTTTTACCTGCAACATCTTCATCATCTATATTGAATTCTTTTAGTTTTGGCATTATCAAAATGTTTAATGTTTCGGCAGAACAAGGAGTTAGCAATCTTACCATTCCTAAACAATATGTTCGCTCGTGATGAACATTTAAATTGTAGTATCTTCTACCTCTATTGCTACACCATTCGTCACGTGTTAGTCCAAATTTATCTTCTTTTGCTTTCAATGTAGCTAATTCAGCGACCATTAAACATTTGGCTTCAGCATGAAACATCTTAATTTTTTCTGAAATTGTGAACGCTGACCAGGGCAAACTATGCCATAATTTTTAAAAAGCATTCTAAGTGTTTCAGATTGAGTTAATGGACCTAATCAAATATCCGTCAAGAGCTGTCAACTTGGCAAGAAGATAGTTTAACGACATCTTAGTCAAAACTGGTCTGTAACTGGATGGTTTTAAATTTACTTTCTCGCAACTGTTGACGTGATCAATTTGGCCGTTTGTGCTGCTTCCTAGACAAGCGATTCTTTTATGGCATTTTTTGCAATCTCCGTATTTCTTATCATTTACCAAAACTTTATCAAAGTATTTCTACGCTTCCGAAACCAATTTGACTGTGATAGATATTTGTTTTTAATTTTATTTTAATTGTGATAAGCTTTCGCATTTTAAGTTATTAATTATGTTATTTATTCTAATAGGTAAGTATAATGAAACATTAATTATTATTATTTTTTGTCAGTGATAACATTTTATTACATAATTTTGCCACAATACACAGTGGCGAGAATATTAGACTTATGGTGCACAAAGTTATTTTGATCATACGATATACGACATTATTGTAAAAAAAAATGTATTATATGTTTAAAACTTACCTCGTTTTACCACGACCAGTTTTGTATTTATTATAAATAATGATCTTGACTTAAATTTTTTTTTTGTTAAGGTAAACTATTAAATAGTTAAAATACATTAACTAATATCACAGACGTATAATATTTTAAAATTTACTGTTTACAATCCTTGCTTAAAAATTAAAAAGTTCTTGATTTTTTGATAAAAAAAGTTATTTTATTTTGCATTACATTTTACTACACCACAACTAATTTTTTTGGATTTAAAAACTTCTATTATTAAAAAGATACTATTATATTGAAAAGATTTTTGGAAATAGTACAATGGAAAAGTACGAGAATGTTATTTTATATGGTTTTGAATAGAATAAGCTTTTTTTTGAGGTGTTTTCAATCACCACCACTAGGCTCACTATGCGTTACTAATTGCTTTGTAATGTAAATTAGTGTTAGTATTGAACAAAGAGAACACTTATATTTTGAAAACAACACGAACTATTATAAAAGCAGCGTAGAAAAAAAAAAAAAAGAATTTAATTATTTTACAACTAAAAAGTGATATTTTCCAAAAACCTCGTCGAAGTTCCGTCGAGGTTTCTCAATTTCTCTCGAACTCCGAAATTCCGAAAAACTGAGAAAAATCCGTCGAGACGGAGTTCCGAATGGATCCTTTGACCCTGATATAACGAGGAGTTACCCGTTAAATTTTCTAACTCCTAATAACTTATAAAGTTATAAAAAATATATTTTATGCATATATATATATATATATATATATATAAAATCATATATATATATATATATATATATATATATATATATATATATATATATATATATATATATATATATATATATATATATATATACATATATATATATATATATATATATATATATATATATATATATATATATATATATATAAACATATATATATATATATATATATATATATATATATATATATATATATATACATAAAATATATTTGCAATCTTATTTATCAAATAAACTAAAATGTTTTGAGTCCAGCAAAAAGAGGGTGAACTTATTACCATAACAATTTTTTCGTAGAATTGACCACGTACAGTAAATATATACATACATGTTTTATACATTGTTTTGTTTTATAAATTTTTTTTTTGAATATTTTAGTTCTGTTTTAAATGAAATATGTTGTATTATTATATAAAAAGTAGTTAAAACAAAACAAAATAATATGCATTATCAAATATACAGACCAAAGTGGGTGGCAACTAAACGACATCTTTCGCAATGAAGTAACAGTACTTAAAAGCGATAAAAGTACTGAAAGAAATTCGTTTTGAAAAACAACTTCATGTAGTATTGATGATAGTGTAGATGTCAAGCAACCATTGTTTTCAACTTAGTGCAACTCGTTCAAAAAATTTCCTGTCCAATTTGATTAAGATTCTGATGCTTCTGATGAAAACAGTTTGTCATTTAGAGATTGACCACTATTATAAAAAGTGTTTATCAGGAATAAACAAAAATTTAATACAAATACTAGGTGGTCTTAAAAAGGACAAATTAGACAATTTATTTGACTTGGAAATCGAACTGAATATAGATAGGATATTTATTTAGTGTAAACAATTGTTTTAGTTATGTACGGCAACGTTTTATGAATCATACTAGAGTATTATTTAATTACATGTTTATTATTTGTTGTTTGTATGAGTTTTTGAGGTTTCTATTTTAGTGATTTATATCAGAAAATGTTTTTATATAGATTTTACAGTTTATAACAGTTCAAATCATTTATAAATGGCACATTTTCATAAATCTTCATAAATCAACTCTTTCATAAATAAAACGATCGTTTATTAAAACTACATAGTATTTTTTGTTTTTTATTAAAAAAATTTAAGTTTTTAATAAGAAAATTTTCATAAGGAAAACAGAATTTTATTATTATTGAAATATTGTAAGTTGTGCTGATTTAAAAAAAAAAGTGTAAATTTTTCTGTTTTTAGTTGTAAAAGCTGCACTTTTTTTTTTAAAACAACAAGTCTTTTTATTTTTTATGTTGTTGATATTGTTTTGTAAGAAAATTTAACTTAAATTGATGTAAATTGTTTTTAGTGCCCTTCGAAGCACTAACTAGAATTAATAAACAAGCTTCTTATTGCGAGAAGTATTATTTTTTAGTATGAATATATGTCAATTGTAATCAGATCAGCTCAGCCAATTTTTTGTCTTGTGTTTGAAGTCTAACAATTAAATCGTGGGCACTCAAATAAACTTGTGGTTTATTTCAATTTTATAGCTTGGTGAATTGGTACGTAAGTACAAATAAATTTTTAACTATTTATTTATTTAACATTTGTTAAATAAATGATGATTATGTAACTTCAAAAATGCATCTCATTACACAAATACTAACTAATGTAGGTTTAAACAAAGAGTCCGCCTAAGCCTATATATTTATACGTTTGATTTAAAAAAAAAAAAATGTAGGGTAAACTACCGCTTTCGTTAATGCGTGTTTGACGTGAAATTTTAAAACCTATAAAAGCTATCAAAATTTTAGTTAGGCAATTGTTGTTGGTTTGTTTAATAGCGTGTGTCAAAAGATTAATAGAACGGTTTATGCTATTTCTCAGGTTAGTCTTTCATTTACTTGCAGTGTTAATACTTTTTTAAAACATTTTATTTAGTAACGGAATTGCTTTTGCTATTCCTTCTCTAAATTTAATATTGTTTCTAGTTTCTTTAAACATTACGGAATTCTTTAAACGGAATTGCTTTTGCTATTCCTTCTCTAAATTTAATATTGTTTCTAGTTTCTTTAAACATTACTTGGTCACGGAGGCGGCACTTAAATTTTGTTTTAATTGCTTTATTTTGCTGTCAATAAGTTGTGGTGTACAACTTTTTCTTTATTTAAGGTTAATAGTATTATCTGCTGCATCATTGTTGTTGGCTGGCTCTACGTCTTCTTATAAGTCTTGATCAATTGATAAATGAGTTTCCTCGGTTTCATTATAATCATTCCCCTTTACACCATACCCAAGTGGTTCAATATTAGCTAAACCATCCCACATGAAAATGAGCACTTTGACTGCTATTTAAGACTACTTTCGAAATTTTTTGTCGGATTTCTTTCAATTTTACTTTAACGAGTTTAATTCACTCGTTTTACTGCTTCTTTCCTTTTATTTGCAGTATGGACGGCAACAGGCCCAAACTACTCTTCTTCATCTTTATTAAAGAGTTCTGCAATAGAAAAGCAAACATCTCTAAATAAACCAGCTTTATCGACATCAAAGTCGAGGTTTTTATATAACATTCTTGCTTTACAGTTGGTTGTACAATTTAAAATTTTTTCTCCTACTCTATAATTCCTTTTAAAGATTTTTCTTTTTTTTACCATCAAAAGCGGCTGTTTCAAATGAGAGTTGTGCGCAATAGAAATATAACTACGAATAAAAATTTGAAATCGGTAAATTTGGAAATTATAAAAGCAAAGTAATTAAAACTTTAAGTACACGAAAGTTGGCAGTTGTATTAATGATAAAAAAATGTAAAAAACGCATGCGTACTAATTTTTATGAGAAAGTTATATGAAAAATTACCCAGCCGGTTTTTTTTTTTTTTTTAAAATAATTCACCTCCTCAAAGCCGAGAAGGCCACTACAGATGAGGAGGCTACTTGTGGTTATCACCCTCTCTCAACTCTATAACTCCAAAACACGAACCGAGTAGGCACAGCGACGTGACAAAAACGTGAATTTTACGTTATTTTGGCACGTGACAATTAGGTGACTTTTTGGTCCCCATGAAATGACCAATTCACGTGATTTATGGACGTGTTTTTCACGTTACTTTTGGCACGTGATATTTAGGTGACTTTTTGGTCCTCATGAAATGACCAATTCACGTGATTTATGGACGTGTTTTTCACGTTACTTTTGGCACGTGATATTCAGGTGACTTTTTGGTCCCATTAAACCGTCTAAAAGACGTGCTTTTTATGTTAATTTTGGCACGTAATATTTAAGCAATAACTATGCTTTATAATTACAATTATAAGTGTTTGGATTCGTGTAAAGAAAAAAAACTCATCGTCGAGGAAATATTTAATATGTATTAAAATACATGGTTTTATTAGTCAGTATATTAGTTCTTGACATAAAAATTTTTAATTTGTAATAAAAGCTGCAATTTTGTTAAAATATCCTCCTTATATCCAATAAGTACGAAGTCGTAGATCTGCAACTTACGAAGAGCACGCTTCAAACTTATATATCTATTCTCCCATAAAAGCACGCTTCAAACATAATCTAACGAATCAGTCGATATTTTCTTCTATAAGAGCACGCATCAAACTTCATCTAATGAATCAGATTTAGCTGAAAAGAAACGAATAAAATCTTAAATAATAATATGATTATTTAATAATTATCTTAAATCACAAACTTTTAAAACAAATCTTACTTTGAGAGTTGCTAACTACTTTTGGCAACAAGATTTTCTAGTGTGTTGTTTGTTTTCTATTATCTAAATCATTAAATAATTTTAAGAAAACAATACTACATACAGTGTAAAAAAATAAAAGTCATTTGCCTTCTAATTTTATACTCTGATTGCTAAAAAAGTAAATAAGTGTTTAATAAAAAAAGATGTAACAAAAAAGTCGACAGATGATTAAAAAAAAAGAAGTACATAATAAAAAATACAAGTTTAAAAAATTTTTTTTTATCTATATATATCTATATCTAATATCTATAGATTTATCTATATCTATATCTATATAAAGTTAATAACTGATAGGCGTGATTAGAAAAAGACCTGTACTCACCTTATGTGATAACATCTGTGTACTGTGATAACATGATAATTTGTTTTCTTTGTTTTCCATCTTCTTATATTTGCATCTGTTTCTGCATTAACTTGTTCATACATTAACTCACTAGATGCAAAGGTGACAGCCCACAAAGTTGCTTTAAATGAGTAATCTACAAAGTTTTGAACAGCATTAAATGTCATTTTAGAATGCACACAAAAGTTAAAACAATTTATATAAATGTAATAGTTATCACATAACCACAAAGCATTATAGTGGGGATTTTATATCATGATTTTCCTTATCCATGGTCAGATTTTCACCTTGAGGCGCCTTTTGCTGTGGAAACATTCACCACGGCTAAGGAGCCTCATCTACCCCTAATTATATACAATATATTAAGTATAATACTAAAAACATGTATAATAAAGTATTGTCAAATTAGGTCACCAATAAATACAGAGTGCTGAAAATTCAACTCAGAATCAAGTTGCATTCTCCAACAAGATATGAATTAAATCAAATTCTTACTACAGAGTGCGATCACAATAGTAGACAAAGAGAGGGTAAAGTGAAATTTAAAGTCAAACTTTAAAAGTTAAAAGGTTATTGGGTCTTACTACAGAATGATATTTCTAGGCAATAACATAACAATACCATTGGGTCTTCCTAGTCAATAATATTTTATGCAGAACTTATCATTTGTCATGTAGCCTAATAAATTTAATATCAAATAAGTTATAATAACTTATTTATTATCAAATTAATTACATTGACAAATTTGACAGTCTAAAATAATATACAATATGGTAGAAAAAAAAGTATACCTCGTAGTAGGGTTTGATCTTTTGCATATTGCAATATGATAATTATCTGCCATAAAGTTACACAATTTTGAACTAAGCTTTATAATATATTTATTAAACCTAAATTGATAAAACTTAGTTATAAGATAATATGTTTGGATAAAATATTATATATGTGACATTTTCTTTTTGTCAAAAATGCATTGCGAAGTTATAAGATATCTTACGCCCTACTTTTTAAACTAATTATTATAAAATTACAATGCAAAATAATTACATTATTGTAAAAGTAAAATAAAAAGTAATTACAATAATGAATATATAAACTACATATTTCATGTAATCATTATATTTAAAATATCCTGAAAAAATTTACGGAAAATATCCTGAAAAAATTCAGAATATTTCCCCCCTCATTTTTCCCTTAATTTTGCATTCAGCCAAGTTGTTTCTCAATTTTTTTAAAAATTTTCTTAATTTTTGTATGAATGATGACTAAAACAACATAAAAACAAATAGATGAATAATATATACTTGTTATATGTTGTAATATAAGTTGTATGTATGGAACTTGTAATATAAGTAAAATAAGATAATCCCTGAAACTAAATTATAAAAAAATAGTAAATAAAGAATATCTTTCCAAGTTTCTAATCACAGGTTTTTATTATGAATAAAAAAAGTTCCAAAATACACAATATTTTGGCAACGTAACATTCACGTTTTAATCAAGTAAAATTGTCACCTGGACAAGGTCACCTAAAATATACATGATTGAAACATGAAGAAGGAAACGGGGTAAGAGCAGGCATCAAACTTTATCTGATGAATAAGTCAATATTTTCTCCAATAATAGCTCACAACATCAAATTTAGCTCAAAAGAAACAAATAAAAACTTAAATAATAATATTAATATTAAATAATCATCTTAAATCACAAATTTTTAAGACAAATCTTACATGGTGAGTCACCAACTGTTTTGGCAACAAGATTTTCTGGTGTTGCTATTTCTTTGATCTAAATCATTAAACAATTTTTATAAAAGCAATGCTATACTTGAGAGAAACTTGCTTTACATATTGGAAGGTCGTCAACATTGAAAGATAAGTAAAATGCAGTTTCAAATACAATAGCATCATAATTATCTTTTTGTGGGGAAAACATCGAACAAATCCGCGTTAATAACCTGTTTTATATTGTACATAATAACAATAAAAGTCATATAATATATATAATAATAATTTCATATAACTCGAATATATATATTAATCATATAATATTCAAATAATATAAAAAAAAGAAATAAATATGTATTAACCCTTTTTAACAAGTAAAGCACGAGATCAAGATGTCATATATTATAAAAAGATAAAGTATTTAATAATAATATATACATATATCAATAATAAATAACATAACACATTTATTTATTGATATTATCTTGGATAAATTCTTTAACCTTGTTGATAAAAACCAAATAAAGAAAGAAAATCTATTTTGGGTTTTTATCTAAACGACTCTTGAGTAATAATGCAGAAGTTCTGGAGACATTATTATTGCTCAAGAATCAAGAATAAGTTCTGCTAGAACTTATAATTTGTCCATGTAGCTTACTTAATTTGATATTACATTCGTTATAACATAACTTATTTCGTACTAAATTAAGTAAGGAAAATGGACAAATTCGCCAGTCTAAAATATTATATCATAAAGTAGAAAAAAAGCATACCTTGTATTTGAGTTTAATCTTATTTGTGTGGCAAATAGGGACGGCAAATAGGGTACTAATTTATTTAACTTAATTTGATATAATTTAGATATTAGATATTACAACTTAAATGCATCGCGTTAAAAGATATTATATAGACCAATTTTTTTTTTTTAATTATGATAATACTACAATAAAAATTAATTATATTATCATAGAAGTAAATAATTATAACTAATATAATGAATACAAAAACTATACTATAAAAAAATAATTAATATAATAAAAAATATTATTTCACATTTCTTATGCCAGTTTTTTTTTAAAATAAAAAAAGTTCCGAAAGACGAGATATTTTGGCACGTAACTTTCACGTGACTTTCACGTAAAATAGTAACCTGGACGAAGTCACCTAAAATACACGTGATTGAAACGTGAATAAAACGTTGCGTGCCTACTGGGAACCTTGACGAACAAGGCCGCTGCGCGGAGAAACAAGTTGAGCGCGGTACTACTAGGGACGTGGTGGGAATCGAACTCGGAACCTCTCGCGAGCCTGAAGCGAACCTGAAGCGAACGCTCTACCACTACACCACTACCGGTTTGCCAATATATTGACAAAAAACAATATAACCTCACCATCCGAGCTAGCTAATTTGTTCATACAAACGCAAAAAAATTAAAAAAAATAAAATAAGTTAAAAAAATAATGAAGCCGAGATCTCGATAATCGGGCTAGCTCGGACAACGAGCCAACGGGCTTTCCATATTAACAACCCCTAAAATTATTCAAAAAAAGGTAAGATAAATTGAGAGCAAACTCTACATTTGAAAGCTTTATTGCCACAAACATCACTAGACAAACTTTTTTTGGCCTAAATTTTAAATTAGCGTTTTATAGTTTTTAATGGTCTAAGATCTTCTTGGTTCTGCCATTTGTATAAAACTAAGTACAAACGTCTGTAAGTGAAAACGTCTTAAACCTTCATTGAGTTTGCAGGCAGTGTATGAAATAATTGCGTATAATAAATCTATAAAATAAGAAAGTTTTTAAATTTTGTTTTAACATTCACAATTTAGCTTTTTTTGCTAAATTATATTTTTTTGCTATAAATATAATAGCAAAAATAATTAAATTCGAAGTTTAATAAGATTTGGGGATGTCTCAAACCCCCCAAAGTGACACTGATAACAGTGCACTAAACCACTAAGCTATCAATGATATGCGTTTAAGAGTAAAACACGCCTAATAATATATCTCTTATAAGCAAAAAAATGTATGTAGGAAAGGTGTCTATGTTAATTTTTTGGTTTTTAAAGCAGCTTTTCAAAATGAATAGTTTCACTTAAAAGTATTGAAGTAAACAAAAATAAGTATAAAGTCGTAGGTTTGGTACAGATCTATTTTTTATGGGTCCAGAAAGCTAGGATATATATTTAAGTGAAAAGTCTAGAAAAAGTTGGTATGGAATAGACTTACAATTTTACCTATGTTTTTACTTTAACGAGTGTTTATAATTTAACTAGTCCGATTAGCAAGTATATATGCTCAGCAAACATTGGACGTAAAAAATACGTAAAATATACGTTCAGCTTATGTCCTGAACATCCTAGTCTTTTTTGGAACAATAATTTTTTTGGTCAGCGTGGAGCGTTCAGAAGACGTGTAAATTACATTCGGAAGTGTGCCTTTTTATAAATAAAAACAAGTCAAATAAACATGTAAAATAAAGTTAAAATCTTGTTTAACTAGTATCGATCAAAAATATTTAGTTTCATAAATAAATTTTTGTAGATTATTTATTTGGTAGTTGTTAAATGCGCGCACCATTTTATTTTATCTCGAAATAACATTGAGATCTTAATATTAATAACTAACGGTTTCATAAAAAGATGTTTAAAATTAAAAAATTTTATTGTAAGTTATTATTTTAATTATTTTTACATAATCAGATTATTTTTTATATTTTCTTACCACTTTGATTTATAGTTATATTTAGTATATATGAAATAATAAAGTTAAAAAAATTTAGACTAATTATTTTTTTAAATAACTAATTTTATAGTTTTTGATAAAACTATAAATACAGTCTAAATAATCTAAAAATAAAAAAACGTTTTTCCCAAGACTTGCAAAAAGCTTAAATAAATAATATTACAAAGTAATAATAACTTTTAATCCATATTATTGAATAAAAATACTATAAGTAATCAATACTTCTTACAAATATTATTGTTATTGCCACATTTCATCTCTTTCATAAGGATTTTTCATAGTACAGCATTCAATCTATAATGTCGTTTTATATACAATGAAAAAATATATTCTATACACGAAGAAAAAAAGTGTTATACAACTTTTACTGTTACTTTGTTACGCGTTATACAACTTTTACTGTTACTTTGTTACGTGTTATACAACTTTTACAGTTACTTTTTTTACTATTGTTACGTTGTTATATACAAGACATAGTTTATTCTATGATAATAAAAGATATATGGCTTAGTAATAAGAAAAGGAAATCAAAAAAATATATTATTTCCTGAAACTCTAAATTTAAAATGTATAAATTTTCTTTGGTTTGGTTAATTGTTATTATATTTTATGGTTCTTTCTATTTTGTTATTGGTAGTATTTGTTTTTGTTACATGTTTGTGCTTAGAAAAATTTCTGCCCCAACCTGAACCTATAGTAACCTATATATGTATATACTGCCATATCCTTATCACTATTATCATCTAATCATCCTAATTTGTTAGTTTTTGTTTCTTTTTTATTAGTAAAAAAAGCCACATACTTGTGGTTATTATCGGCAATAAGGTATATTTCATCATAAGTTATTGCGAGTGGAGCGAGTTTTTAAATTTAAGTGTTAATAGTTTTTTATTCCTTTATTGTTGAAAATAAAGTAATGAAGTATTCAAATGTCTTATTTTACGCTTGACAAATGGAGTTTGATAGGCACAAATGATTTAAAGATCAAGAAATATCAATCTTTAGAATTTTCAAAAAGAAATGTTGGTCCAGCTTTAAACTTTTGCTAGTCTTAAACTTAAGTTGTGTATATAATTACAAATGTATAAGTAGCAAACAGACAGAGGGTTAAAAAAGATATGGATGGCAAGACACCAACCTAATCTTTTCATTGAGCCCCTCCAGATCATAACAATAAAAGTAATATATGGTTCATTAATAAAGTAGAAATTTTAGGAGAAAAAAAATGAGAGAAAAAAATTAGAGAGAAATGAGAGAAAAAAGAAGATGTATCAATTAAAAATAAAAACACCCTCAATTAGTGAAAAAAAATATGTAATATTGAAAAAGTGAAAATTTTTTATTTAATATATATATATATCTATATATATATATATATATATATATATATATATATACGTTTTTTTTTGTTGATAAAAATAGTTAGGAAGAAGATATAATAATAGTAGATACTAAAAGTCACAGATGGTTATAAAAAGAAGATACTTAAATACAAATTTCCAATCAAATAGATGATATCAAAGTATATAATATATAAATATATAATATAATATTAAATATATAATATATAAAGATTACATTTAATATTTAAAAATACAAATAGTTCAATTATCAGATATAATGCTTAAAAAAAAAATTTTTGTAAACAAAAATCAAAATTAATCTGTAGGATTTAAACGTAAGTTTTTGTTTGAAACGAAAAAGAGGTTGAAGATTTTGCCAAATTTAAATTGCCTTTCAGAAAAGATATTTTATGTATATTTATATATATATATATATATATATATATATATATATATATATATATATATATATATATATATATATATATATATATATATATAGATAGATGTTATATATGAACAACTTGTATTCTATGTGATGTATGTGCTCTTATAAACTTTTATTGAAACATGACTTAGTAAACAGTTTTTTTCGCAATCCTACTGAATAATGACTTAGTTAATAATTTTTATCGCAAATCTGACTTATATACTAAAGTTGCATTCTATTTTTTTCTGGATAGTATACTATTTTTAGGTAGATAAACGTCAAATTATTTCAAATAATTCTTCCGGCTTTTTATTACGTCTTTCTTTTAAAATTTTTATTTAGGTTTATTGAAGTATAAATCAGTTATATTTTTATTAACGTGAAGTAAAATTTGAAGTAAAAATAATTGATTTCGTTAATGTGAATAAAAACTTAAAATTAGGATATATCTGAAGAACGAAAACTGAAACAGAATTGAATATAAGCATCAAAAAACGAAAATAGGAATAGAATTAAGAATTATTTATGAACGTAAATTATTGAATATTAAAAAAGTTTTGATACAATAATTAGTTTTATTTTGACAATTAGTTTACAAATTTTACATACTTGGTATGAAATTGGCGCACATGTTTGACCATAACGATGATATTTGAAATGATTATAGAATGTATTAATGGACCACAAAACTGGTCACGTGCTTGTCATTACGTTAAGTATAAATTCAATGCGTCCAATCTTTTGTTGTAAAATAAAATAAAAATCTATAGATTCTTAAGAGCTGCAAATCAATCAATAACAGAATAATGAGTTTATCAAGGTTATTAGCTGGTAGGAAGCGTGACAGTCCTGTATGGAAACTCTTCGTTTACGATCAAAAAACTGACAAATCCAAGTGTCTAGTACAGGACATAAATAATGAGGGCGTGTGTGGCGCATTTCTTGCCGGAAAAAATTCCAGTAACTTAGTAGCGCACGTTCAGAGAATACATAAAGAGACACACAAATGTTACACGGATGAAAAGAAAAAACGAAATTTAAAAAAATGTTTTTGAAACGTAAAATTGATGAAATCAATTCTACATCTTCCCAAAATAGTGGAAAGACAAAAACCGAGACAATAAGAGAGAGCTTTGAACACCGAATCACCGCGTGGCCAACGGAATCAAGTGAATATCAAGTGCGTCAGGATAGCGTGATTGAAATGATTGTTAATACCAGCTACCCAATGGTATTGCTAGATCAGCCGTCGTTTCGAAAGATGATAAAAACGCTTGACCCAAAATTTAAATTGCCAGGTAAAAATTAACACAACTAAATTTTTAAATTATTGTTTTAGATTCATTCAATGCTAAGCAATTTTTAAATGTTTACCTATAATTATCGTATCATTAGTGTAACACTATAGTAACTAACTACACAAACTGATGTGCATTAAATTTTAACTGATTTAAATTTTATATTGCAGGGTCTGCAACACTGAACAAGCGGATAAACGAGCGTTTTCTTCGACAATCTGCACAACTGAAAGACTTGATAAATCATACACGCAAAGTAACAATTTGTCTTGATGGTTGGACAAAGAAGGGTCTCACAGCATCGTTCCTTGGAGTATCTGCTTGTTTCTATGACACCACCATTGATAAAACACGACATGCTTTCCTAAATTTGATGGAACTCCAACATCCCCACACGGGTGAGATGCTTGCCGAATGTTTAAAGAAATTCCTTGACCAGTGGGGTATTAGAGAAAATCAAGTTATGTTGATTGTTTCAGACAACGGGTCTAATATGGTTAAAGCCATCAGGCTCTTACAGGAAGTGCATGCAGCTAAGAAATCTGACGAATCTGAATCTTATGAGTTTGAATCTGACGAGTCTGAACATGAAACTGATGAGGAAGAGATCCAGTCTCAGTCAGAACAAACTGATTTATTCCTACCAGATCATATTCCATATCGTCGAATGCCCTGTATGGCTCACACACTCCAGCTTCTCATAAAACCAGTTTATGAACATTATAGTGCAACCATCTTAGAAACGAGACAAGTTGTATCAAGAATTAGGAAATCGAGTGTGGCAATTGAGAAACTTATTGACAAGTGTGGGAAGTCTGTGATAACTGACTGCACCTCAAGATGGAACAGTACATATCCGATGATTGACCGGCTGTTGAAAAAAAAGACATCGGTGAATGAAGTTCTTACAGAAATTGGTACATATTATTTTATTATTTATGTTATTAGTGTATATAAACTGTTTTCGGAATTTTATTAAATCTACAAAATTGTGTCTTACCTTATTTAAACTAAAAAAACGAAAATGTTAATAAATTTGTAAGTTCATTAGTCATTATCATTTAAAAACAAGACAGGGCATATAGTCTTTAAATTAGGTTTACTAATAACACGGAAAGACTTTACCCTGCCTTTTAAATCACATCACAACAGCATGGAAAAAAGAGACGTATATCAATGACAATTATTAGTTATTACAATTGTTATTAGTAAACTTTAATTACAGATAGTTTACTTAAATTTAGGAATCTACACATTCAAAGCAGGTGAATGGGTTCGTCTTCAAAACATTTCTTCACTTTTGGAACCATTTGCAGTACAAACAGATATACTTCAGACCGATGCCCAGTCTCTTTCACAGGTTCTACCATCTATACTCAATTTGGAATGCCATTTACAAGAATATCCTACCAACAAATCTTTGACAGCGAATCATCTTGGAGATCTACGTCAACGGTTTCAATCAATTCTGCAGCCGGACTCAGATACGTTTAATCCTCTTCCGTCTGTTGCATGTTTGTTAGATCCAACCGTTGCTGTCTTTATACTAACACCGGAAATGGACACCTTGCTCCATAGAGCAAAGATGTATATAATAAAAGTTTGTGGAGTAGAACAAGAATTACAAGCTGCTGCTGAGTCAAATGGATCTGAATGTGAATTTGCTGCCATAAAGCGCTTTAAGTTCTTGTCAAATAAAATCTTTACAAAAGAAGGAAAGATTTATAACCAAGACAATATCACTGTTGCAAGTCAGCTGTCAAGGTATTTGGTTGACATAAGCGGTGATGAAGCGCTGCCAAGTAACGGCCTGCTCTTTTGGAAACAAAACAAAAGCAAGTATAGCAAGATTGCAATTTTGGCTGAAGATTTACTGTCCACCCCAGCATCACAGGCGTTTGTAGAAAGGATTTTTTCACTTTGTGGAATTTTAACTGTTGGTCGCCGCAATCGAATGAAAAAATCATTAGATATGAGAGTTTTTATGAAACTGAACAAAAACTTGTAATTATAATTCAACCAGATATTTTCTTTCAATTTCAAAAAAAAAATCTTATTATAACTCAATTGAATCATTGAATGACTATTTTATGACTATTTGTATGGTTATTTAGATGTTTATTACTAAGTTAAAAAATTTTTTAAATTTCTTTCTTGAAACTTATGTATTACATTATTTCTTGAAATAATGATAGGGAAGACCGGGGCTAGTTGTCAGCAGGGGTAAGTTGACGAATTGCGTTTATGTGCAGAGTCTTTTATCAAAAAGTGTCAGAAATCTTAGGGAACTTTCCTAATTGATCATTTCATCTTGGGTCCTATGAATAAAACTACTATAAATATTCCAATCACAACTGATTTACTATTATCAGTCAGGTTTTTTTAGTAGTTGTCGTTTTTCAGGGTCTTTAGGCAGTTTATTGAAAAGCTTTTCGGGTTTATTGGCAAAATTTTCACAGGGGAAGCTAAAAAACAAAAATATCTTTATAAAATCAATTTTTTTTTTTAAATTATTATTTGTAACAATATTGAAAAAATTTATTTTTACAAAAAAAAATTTTTTTAATTTATTTTTTACAAAAAATTTTTTTTATGGGATTTTGTTACCAGGAACTAAGGTGGGGTGTTGTTTTGGTTTCATATTCAAACTACTAACTGGTTCTAGCTCATAGAAATATTAAAAAATTTTTATAAGTTTTTACTCACTAATACGTTTGTAATCTTTATTATAGTTTGCGCCAACTTACCCCGGGTTGGGGTATTTTTTTTTTTTTTTTTAAGGCCCCGGAAGGAGCCATAAGATTTTTTTTTTAATGAATGCAACAAGTACAAGTTACCCAAATTCATAAACTTCAAGAATGCACTTTAATTTTTTCAAAAAAAATGTGTCGTTAGGACTACTAATTGCTGTGAAATTTAATAGAAGTAAAATATGAACTGATTTAGAAACTGAAATAAGAATTAAAATGATTGAAATCATAAGAACTGAACTGAAATTAATTTAATCAGAACTGATTCAAAAGAAGTAAAATTAAAATTAGAAGTTATATCAATGCTTCAAGAACTAAGTAAAATTGAAAATTGAAATTATATTTAGAACTTAAATATCAATGCTGTATACTTGCTGATCCATTTATAGTTGGATGACTTTTGATCCAACGTTGTTGCCAAATTATGTTTGATACTGGCTTAAAACATTGATATTTAAGTTCTAAATATAATTTCAATTTTCAATTTTACTTAGTTCTTGAAGCATTGATATAACTTCTAATTTTAATTTTACTTCTTTTGAATCAGTTCTGATTAAATTAATTTCAGTTCAGTTCTTATGATTTCAATCATTTTAATTCTTATTTCAGTTTCTAAATCAGTTCATATTTTACTTCTATTAAATTTCACAGCAATTAGTAGTCCTAACGACACATTTTTTTTGAAAAAATTAAAGTGCATTCTTGAAGTTTATGAATTTGGGTAACTTGTACTTGTTGCATTCATTAAAAAAAAAATCTTATGGCTCCTTCCGGGGCCTTAAAAAAAAAAAAAAAAAATACCCCAACCCGGGGTAAGTTGGCGCAAACTATAATAAATATTACAAACGTATTAGTGAGTAAAAACTTATAAAAATTTTTTAATATTTCTATGAGCTAGAACCAGTTAGTAGTTTGAATATGAAACCAAAACAACACCCCACCTTAGTTCCTGGTAACAAAATCCCATAAAAAAAATTTTTTGTAAAAAATAAATTAAAAAAATTTTTTTTTGTAAAAATAAATTTTTTCAATATTGTTACAAATAATAATTTAAAAAAAAAAATTGATTTTATAAAGATATTTTTGTTTTTTAGCTTCCCCTGTGAAAATTTTGCCAATAAACCCGAAAAGCTTTTCAATAAACTGCCTAAAGACCCTGAAAAACGACAACTACTAAAAAAACCTGACTGATAATAGTAAATCAGTTGTGATTGGAATATTTATAGTAGTTTTATTCATAGGACCCAAGATGAAATGATCAATTAGGAAAGTTCCCTAAGATTTCTGACACTTTTTGATAAAAGACTCTGCACATAAACGCAATTCGTCAACTTACCCCTGCTGACAACTAGCCCCGGTCTTCCCTATCATTATTTCAAGAAATAATGTAATACATAAGTTTCAAGAAAGAAATTTAAAAAATTTTTTAACTTAGTAATAAACATCTAAATAACCATACAAATAGTCATAAAATAGTCATTCAATGATTCAATTGAGTTATAATAAGATTTTTTTTTTGAAATTGAAAGAAAATATCTGGTTGAATTATAATTACAAGTTTTTGTTCAGTTTCATAAAAACTCTCATATCTAATGATTTTTTCATTCGATTGCGGCGACCAACAGTTAAAATTCCACAAAGTGAAAAAATCCTTTCTACAAACGCCTGTGATGCTGGGGTGGACAGTAAATCTTCAGCCAAAATTGCAATCTTGCTATACTTGCTTTTGTTTTGTTTCCAAAAGAGCAGGCCGTTACTTGGCAGCGCTTCATCACCGCTTATGTCAACCAAATACCTTGACAGCTGACTTGCAACAGTGATATTGTCTTGGTTATAAATCTTTCCTTCTTTTGTAAAGATTTTATTTGACAAGAACTTAAAGCGCTTTATGGCAGCAAATTCACATTCAGATCCATTTGACTCAGCAGCAGCTTGTAATTCTTGTTCTACTCCACAAACTTTTATTATATACATCTTTGCTGCATGGAGCAAGGTGTCCATTTCCGGTGTTAGTATAAAGACAGCAACGGTTGGATCTAACAAACATGCAACAGACGGAAGAGGATTAAACGTATCTGAGTCCGGCTGCAGAATTGATTGAAACCGTTGACGTAGATCTCCAAGATGATTCGCTGTCAAAGATTTGTTGGTAGGATATTCTTGTAAATGGCATTCCAAATTGAGTATAGATGGTAGAACCTGTGAAAGAGACTGGGCATCGGTCTGAAGTATATCTGTTTGTACTGCAAATGGTTCCAAAAGTGAAGAAATGTTTTGAAGACGAACCCATTCACCTGCTTTGAATGTGTAGATTCCTAAATTTAAGTAAACTATCTGTAATTAAAGTTTACTAATAACAATTGTAATAACTAATAATTGTCATTGATATACGTCTCTTTTTTCCATGCTGTTGTGATGTGATTTAAAAGGCAGGGTAAAGTCTTTCCGTGTTATTAGTAAACCTAATTTAAAGACTATATGCCCTGTCTTGTTTTTAAATGATAATGACTAATGAACTTACAAATTTATTAACATTTTCGTTTTTTTAGTTTAAATAAGGTAAGACACAATTTTGTAGATTTAATAAAATTCCGAAAACAGTTTATATACACTAATAACATAAATAATAAAATAATATGTACCAATTTCTGTAAGAACTTCATTCACCGATGTCTTTTTTTTCAACAGCCGGTCAATCATCGGATATGTACTGTTCCATCTTGAGGTGCAGTCAGTTATCACAGACTTCCCACACTTGTCAATAAGTTTCTCAATTGCCACACTCGATTTCCTAATTCTTGATACAACTTGTCTCGTTTCTAAGATGGTTGCACTATAATGTTCATAAACTGGTTTTATGAGAAGCTGGAGTGTGTGAGCCATACAGGGCATTCGACGATATGGAATATGATCTGGTAGGAATAAATCAGTTTGTTCTGACTGAGACTGGATCTCTTCCTCATCAGTTTCATGTTCAGACTCGTCAGATTCAAACTCATAAGATTCAGATTCGTCAGATTTCTTAGCTGCATGCACTTCCTGTAAGAGCCTGATGGCTTTAACCATATTAGACCCGTTGTCTGAAACAATCAACATAACTTGATTTTCTCTAATACCCCACTGGTCAAGGAATTTCTTTAAACATTCGGCAAGCATCTCACCCGTGTGGGGATGTTGGAGTTCCATCAAATTTAGGAAAGCATGTCGTGTTTTATCAATGGTGGTGTCATAGAAACAAGCAGATACTCCAAGGAACGATGCTGTGAGACCCTTCTTTGTCCAACCATCAAGACAAATTGTTACTTTGCGTGTATGATTTATCAAGTCTTTCAGTTGTGCAGATTGTCGAAGAAAACGCTCGTTTATCCGCTTGTTCAGTGTTGCAGACCCTGCAATATAAAATTTAAATCAGTTAAAATTTAATGCACATCAGTTTGTGTAGTTAGTTACTATAGTGTTACACTAATGATACGATAATTATAGGTAAACATTTAAAAATTGCTTAGCATTGAATGAATCTAAAACAATAATTTAAAAATTTAGTTGTGTTAATTTTTACCTGGCAATTTAAATTTTGGGTCAAGCGTTTTTATCATCTTTCGAAACGACGGCTGATCTAGCAATACCATTGGGTAGCTGGTATTAACAATCATTTCAATCACGCTATCCTGACGCACTTGATATTCACTTGATTCCGTTGGCCACGCGGTGATTCGGTGTTCAAAGCTCTCTCTTATTGTCTCGGTTTTTGTCTTTCCACTATTTTGGGAAGATGTAGAATTGATTTCATCAATTTTACGTTTCAAAAACATTTTTTTAAATTTCGTTTTTTCTTTTCATCCGTGTAACATTTGTGTGTCTCTTTATGTATTCTCTGAACGTGCGCTACTAAGTTACTGGAATTTTTTCCGGCAAGAAATGCGCCACACACGCCCTCATTATTTATGTCCTGTACTAGACACTTGGATTTGTCAGTTTTTTGATCGTAAACGAAGAGTTTCCATACAGGACTGTCACGCTTCCTACCAGCTAATAACCTTGATAAACTCATTATTCTGTTATTGATTGATTTGCAGCTCTTAAGAATCTATAGATTTTTATTTTATTTTACAACAAAAGATTGGACGCATTGAATTTATACTTAACGTAATGACAAGCACGTGACCAGTTTTGTGGTCCATTAATACATTCTATAATCATTTCAAATATCATCGTTATGGTCAAACATGTGCGCCAATTTCATACCAAGTATGTAAAATTTGTAAACTAATTGTCAAAATAAAACTAATTATTGTATCAAAACTTTTTTAATATTCAATAATTTACGTTCATAAATAATTCTTAATTCTATTCCTATTTTCGTTTTTTGATGCTTATATTCAATTCTGTTTCAGTTTTCGTTCTTCAGATATATCCTAATTTTAAGTTTTTATTCACATTAACGAAATCAATTATTTTTACTTCAAATTTTACTTCACGTTAATGAAAATATCACTGGTATACAGTGTCAATAGGTTTATCTTATGATTTCGATATCTAAAGCTGAACCAGTGCTTTCCGAGGACTAGCTCCTTCTCGAAATTAAGGTTATACTTATAGTTTATTTATTATGCTAATTAAATTTGGACAGCAAAAGATGAGCAATACTTTAAATATCTTATTTATTAGTACTTATATTATTATAATTTATTTTTACTTATAAATACTTTTTTTCCAGTTAATTGCTCTTTAAAAAATTAAATCATATATAAAATAATTATAAAAAGTATATATACACTCCACGCACCAAAGCACGTTATTTTATATAATTTTATGGTATATTATTTTTTGTTACTTAAGTGATTATGTGAATTTTTTGTTTATTTTAGGTTTTACAGTATTTTTGATTTTGTAATTTATAGAATGAGTTAATATAATCATAGCAACCTATTGATGTTCTTACAGTTTCAAATAGAAATCTTTTTCAACTGAAATTATATGAAAAACTATTCCTTCAATTGTTACTGTCTCCATATTTTATAATTGCTGAGTTTAAGCGCCTTTAACCACAGTATAGTAATATAGAAGAAGCGTGTACATTTTTTGTTAACAAAACATTTGCAGGATCTACAAATCACCATAAAAGTCTGCTTGATTTACAATGTAAAATAGGTTCCAAAAAAGCAAAGGATGTCTTGTTTAAAAAATCTGAAGTAAGTAACATTAAATTATTAATGGATCTGTTCAATTCTTTTTAATGTTTTTATAAAACTTGTGAAAATGCCTACAATCTTTTTGTATTAAATAATCTCTTGATGTAGAGTTTATTTATTCGTTACAAATTACAAATATTAATACAAGATGTACATTTCAGTATGAACTTAAAATAAAAAATTTATTGCGTTTATACAATACGTTGATTATAATGCAAAAACAGATTAAAAGCTGAAACAAATAAAGTTCATGAAATAGTGGCTGAAAGGATTAAAATCAAATCTTAAGTTATTTTTCTAGAATAGAAATGATTTTAATCTGGTACAACGAAATCTTTTATAATGTTTGGAAAATACCTGAATTAAATTAAATTTCTGGAAATTATAAAATTAAATTTTTTTTTTTTTTAAGTCTGATGATATGCTTAATGAGTTGAAGATACCTGCAAAGTACGGTACGCAAGCTCTATATAACTTAATACAATATTGCGTTCACAATATACCAGGGTGTAAAATGATCAACACAGAGTTATAGGCGAAAAAACAGGCTTTATGGGTCATTGTTTGCATATCCCGACACGAAAGGTATATATGGTCTAAATGTTGTTATATTGCTAATAAGTGGAATAAAAGTGTAAAACTATTTTCTAGATGATTGTCGTTATGTAAACTGATAATTGGTAAGACCCACATGCGGAATACATAATGCGGTCCACATAATCATTCACCTGATATGGTATACTCTTTAAATAAATACGTACAAAAATAGATATAGTTACCATATCGGCCATTCATGTAAAACGCATTATCTCGCTGCATAAGACCACATTTTGAACTTTAAAATAATACTTTTTGTTCTATTCGGATAATCGCTAGATTATTTCATGACATCGCACCTTTTTAATTTAAATTGTTTTTATTGAAAACTCAAGTTGTTGATATACAATACATTTTTAAGCTGTACTTTAATTACAATTTATAAGGTTTGCTTTCCAATATAAATTTTTCCAAATGTCTTTGTTTTATTTTGAGAGAAAAAATCATCTTAGCAAAACCGCTTAAAAGAAGCGGAAAAATATTCTAAAATAAAATAAAATGGTAAGCAATGTAAGTAAATTATTAATGTTATTAATATTTTTTTCTTCGACTTTATTTATATTATTGACTTCAGATGTTTGATATTTTATTTATATTATTGATTTCGTATATTTGATATTTTATTTATATTATTGATTTCATATGTTTGATATTTTATTTATATTATTGATTTCATATATTTGATATTTTATTTATATTATTGATTTCATATATTTGATATTTTATTTAAATTATTGATTTCATATATTTTATATTTTGTTTATATTATTGATTTCATATATTTTATATTTTGTTTATATTATTGATTTCATATATTTGATATTTTATTTATATTATTGATTTCATCTATTTGATATTTTATTTATATATATATATATATATATATATATATATATATATATATATATATATATATATATATATATATATATATATATATATACATCTTTAATAGGCGTATAAATATATATAAAAATATTTACATATGGGTGTAAATATTATATAAATAATTATATATAAATATAATTATATATATATATATATATATATATATATATATATATATATATATATATATATATATATATATATAAACAATATTTGCTGACCTTACTTTTTCTAATTCCTAGAGTTTCAAATAATGTGCATAAACAGTTTATATTGTTTATATAATTTACTGCGTAAAGATATGATTAATAGAGTTCATTTTCTGTATGCAAATACTGTGGCGTATGTTCCAAAGTAATGGTTAAATGGAAGCAACGAGTATATGTGGCTAAAATGTAGTATTACTTCATTGAGAGGAATACTTCGCAAAAGACAGATTCCCAATCAAGGTTGGGAAAGATACAAAATACGAACTTTATTAACTGCAGGTAAACATTTACCTGCAGTTGATAAATATTCGGAAATTTAGAGGAAAAATTGCCGAATATTGGCGTTTTTTCGCGAAAATTATTTATTTATATTAAAGTATTAAACATGTTCTTGGTAAAAATAAGTTAAATTAAAATATGTTTATGGTACTATTAGATAAAAAAATTTGAAAAATGACTAGAATGCTTTGAGAGAGATACAACACCAAGGAAATTCTAGAGAAAGCTTTATATCATTACTAAATAACCCTGAAGAAAAAAATCTACCTTCAGAAACCTTTATTTGTTTGGTGTTAAGTAGTATAACTAATTTATAATTATATGTTATAATTAAAGATAACTAAATTATAAATACTTGTATAAACATATTAAACTAGGAAACTATATATTTTCTAAAATTTTTTTTGTTTTTGTTGTAGTCATCTCAGGAGTTTTTGCCACTTTCTCACATTGCTCACACCAAAAATTCTATTCACACCCTCACACCCTCACACCATCACACAATCAATTGAATGCAGATTGACCTCCATTGAAATCCTATATAAAGGCGAGAAATCTGTTCAAATACAAATATTAGTTTATCTCTCTTTTTAATACTTAAAATCAATTATATTTGATTTAATTTAGTAAAATATGTACCTTCTACAAGAAAAGAAATAAAACATCTGATAGAACGTTTGCTAATTTGTCATACTTATGAAAGTTTATTTAAGAAATCGAGTAACGTAGATGAGTTAAATGTCATGTTATTGCAATTTTAGGATGATGAAATGGCCTCACTGGCGAGAATCCCATAATTTTGGAAAAAAGTCATAACTCTTTTACCTTTCATCCATAGGCCCCAAAATTTGGTATATGAAGTAATTAGATGATTATAATTTGAATAAGCATGATCTTTTTATTTGTGGTTGCCATGGCAGGCCTAGTTGCATAGCAACACATATTTATGCTTTTTTATATTTATTTTCATTATTTATTTCTTAAAAATATCTTGACTAGTTAACTTTTCTTTTTTTATATATTTTTGCATTTGTATCATGAATATTGTAATAAAGAACAGAAAAAAAAAAAAAAAAAAATGCTTAGTTCCAAAGGGTTATTTTTAGTCAAATGTTTCTAAACTTCGTATGCAAATTAATTTGATGATTGTATTACGATTGAGCATAACTATTTGTTTTAATGCCACACAAGTCCAATGGCACTAGGCAAGTAATAAAAAGTGCCTTCTCCTTGTTTAAATTTCTTGTTCCTTGCAATATTTGTTTATATATGGACTGAATACATAAATTAAAAAAAAAAATTAATGACCAGAATGAGAAGAATTTATTATTTTTTTCTAATTGCCTAGCACCGTGTTACAATATATATTTTTTACAAAATTTTTACCAGAATTTCTATTTATTTCGTCATTTTACACATTTTACAATGTTATCTATAAATTTAAACAAATATATATAATTACAAGCTGACTGGGGCAAGTAGAAGTCAAAATGACTTATCATCAAGCCTCTTTGTGAAATACAAAAAAAAAAATACAGTTAAATTTTACATCTTCCAATATTACATAAAAGAGTGAAATTAATAAGTTTAAAAAAAAAAAAAAAAAAAAATTTGGTTAGAAATTTTAGAAGGTTAAAAAAGAACTTAAAATTAAAAAGAGAACTTAAAGTTAAAAAAAAAAGAAATTTAAGATAAAGTTAAAATATAAAATAACAAATAAAAAATTACAAATCTGTACATATTTGTATACATATTAAAGACAATAAACAAAAAAAAAAAAAAAAAAATTTAACTCGCTTCATATGCATATACATATTCAATACAATATTAAAATTAAATAAAGTACATAAAAAATTAAAAATACAAAATTATTTCGATTTTTTTTAAAAAAAATGAGAGAATGTACGTACTGTTTAAATTTAGTAAGTGTTTTTTATAGTTCTTTTAAATGTAGCAATAGATTTTATTTTTTTCATATTTTCGTCAAGAACCGAATTCCTCAAGCGTGGTCCCCGGCATGTAGTCGAGAAGTCAGACTTTTTGAGTGATGTTAGTGGGATATAGAAATTACTCATTAAATGTCTTGTTTCATATTTATGATTAATTCGAGTGAAACTTTTAAAAAAATATTTTGGAATCATTTCATTTTGAAGTTTAAACATAAATAACAAGTTATGGTATATATTTAGTTTGTATACATTTAGAGCCTTATTTCCTTATATTGGTATGCCCGAAAGTGCCGAGTAACGGCTCGGCACTTTCGGGCATACCAATAGTATGAAACAATTTCGGCATACCAATAGTATGAAAAAATAACAAAGAAATTAGTTAAAGGCTTACAAAAATATTAACATTAAAACAGTATCGTCTTAAATTAATATAAGATAAAACAAAAAACAAACAAATAAACATTAAAAAAAATAAAATAATAATAAGGAAATAACAAGAAAGAACCAAAATGTTATTAAAAAAAGAAAATTTCAAAAAGTGATCAATGTCAGTTATTATTTAGTTTAGTTTTTGAACTTAGGGGCTGTCCATTTTTTACGTCAACAAAATAGAGGGTAGGAGGAGTCTGGAAATTTTTGACAATTTTTGATAAAGGGGAGGGGGAGGTCAAGGTAAGTTGACGTCAACAACATTACTTTTTAAAATAAATTTAGTTACTTCGTTTCTAGTCAGGCAAACTGGCCGGAAAAAAAGGTATCGAAACGAGACTATTACATGCCAGGATCAGACGGCCTGCCACTTGAAATCGAAGTTGTTCAGTTAGAAAGAGATCTTGGAGTTCTTATCACAAATGATCTTAAACGTAATGCTCAAGTTTTAGCAGCTGCGGCAAACGCTAACCCTTTCTTAGAGAGGCTGAAAATAACTATTCGCAGCTGTAGTTTTTTACAGTGGAAAGAAGTGTACACCACGTATGTCCTCACCGAGAGTACGCCACCCAAGCGTTGCCACCTTACCAACGGGCAGACATAGAAGCTTTAAAAAAAATTCAAAACCGTCCTACAAAAACCATTACTGAGATTACACATTGCACCGCTGAGCAGCGAAGAGTAATGTTAGGTCTTGCAACACTTGAAGAAATAAAAATAAGAGGTGAATTAATTCTGATGTTCAACTTCATGCGTGGGTTTGATGAAATAAACTTTTACGTGTTATTAAATCGTCCTTCGTCGTCAAAGTATTTTATGCTTGGTTATAATCAAAGACTTGCACAGTAAACAGTACTCAATTGCATGCCAAGAAAGAAATTCTTCACGAACCGTTTAGTGTTACATTAGAATACCCTGCCGCAAATAGTAACTGACGCGACTTCCGTCAACATTTTCAAAAATTGACTAGATGAACATTTAAACTATTTAAAAGAGAATTTTCAAACAATAACTGGAAATAAACTCTCTCCACATATGTTTCCAGTATTTAATTATGTTCTTAAAGTATGGTGCACAAGTATCTTAAGACTGTTAGTATAGAGGTGTCTGATGCAGCACACCTTTGTTGGTAGCTTAAACATAGCAAACATATATGATTTTTTAAAGGTTTGTAAAATTATTACGGATTGTTGTAAATATTTTAATTATTGACCACAAAATAAACTAAACTAAACTTAAAAAATGAAAAATGATCAGTGTTTGTAGTTTTATATTACATACTCGCCTAACTTTCAGCATTTTAATAATTTTAATAATTTTCTATATTTTACTTTTTTTAAACCGTGTTGTGGTTTAAAAATACCGGACACATACAGGACTAAAGCAACACACGCGAGATGTTTACTCGTAGCGCCATTATTTTTCAAAGTTTGTGTTAGTTGACCTAATGTAAAAACAAATAAAGATTTAGGCAAGTTCATAACCTACATTATATTATTTTAATTTTATACGAGAATCGGCATTATACCTGCTGCTCGCAAACAGATTGCCGACCCTGGAATAAACATTTAATGCTAAAATTTCAATTATATAATGCGACTCTCAAGTTTCAAGCACAAATACTATTGTTATATTAAAAACAAGATGTTAGGAGCTCTCTGAAAAACTGAATTGTATATGTATTTATTTCACAACATTCCGATTAATTTTATATGTATATTTTAAGTTTGCAATTCTAAATCGTTATATAACAACTTAAAAATATAAACTTGTTTTGTGAAAGAAGATCTTGCAGATCTTATCAAAAGTTTTAATATTTACAATTTCTTTATCATAGTAAGAATTTCGGAAAAAAATTGAAGAATACTCTCCTCCATCAAAGTTTTTAACTTTTTTGTTTGTTTTTTTAAACTCCATAACTGGAACAATTTTTTTATCATTGGCATGACATCGACTACCAGTTCTTCGATAAGTTGGGTGAATTTAATTTCTTTTACCTTTTATCATGTACTGAAAGAAGTTAGTGTTACATGTAGTAATCACTTTTACTCCTATTCACATTTTGTTCAGAGCAAGCCTTTGTAATTTTAAATGACTAGATTTATTTAAAATATGTTTATAAGTTAAAAGTCGAATAAGGGTTTTTTTTTCTAAAAATTTTACTTTCAATAAATTTTTCCTAAAGTTGTAAACTACTATTATGACTACTATTATAAAAACGTTTAATTTTTTTCATTTTTTTAAATTTTACATAAGAAAGGGGGTGGGAGTAAATTAATTGTTGACGTAACTTTATAGGGGAGTCTCTGAAAGTTTAACAAGTTGTTGACAAGGGGGAGGAGGGGGGGAGGGAAGGGAAAAATTGCCAAAAAATTATTGACGTAAATAATGGACTGCCCATTACAGGGTAAATAAATCTAAGATTAACTTAAATTAATTACATTGTTTTTTAGTTGATGTAGTGTTTTAGATGATTTAATTTTATTTATCTATTTAAAAAAAAAACACATAAAACCAGATAAATCTAAATAAAAAAGATTATTTTTTTTAGGTGCCCCAAGAAGTCCTTAAGGTCTTATCACAGAGCAACGCGGAAGAACATTTAATAGGACGTTCACACCTCCTTGCCAACCTATATTGCAAAACTTTTCCAGAGGTGGGTATGAATCACAGATTTTACGCTTCTGAGGCAATTGCGCTACCACTGCGCTCACGATTGAAAAAGATTAGAAGAAATAAATAATAGAGCCAAATGAAAATAAAATAAAATTTATTAAGCTTGATATTAAAGATAAATCACTGATGTTTAGTAAGAAAAGAAAAGGTCCTCAGAACCTTGTGGAACTTCACATGGTATGGCATTTTTGGTTGTTTCTATATTATCGCATTGTACGTATTGTTTTCTGCTTGACAATTAATTTTCAAACCAGTGTAAGTTTGAATTATTTATTCCGTAATGTTCCATTTTTTTAAAGTAGAATGGAATGATTTACGGTGTTAAAAGTTTCGGACAGATGAATGAAAACTTCTAATGTAAAACACTCTTCTTCAAAGGCATTACATAAACCCAGCGTGCACAGACTTCAAAGAGACGTCCTATGGACGTCTTGATTAGGTCGCGACGTCTCCGACCAAATTATGACGTCTCAAAGACGTCCTCACAGAACGTCTTTGTTAAGACGTCCTAGTGACGTCTTTAAAAATGTGTATACACAAAAATGAGTAAAAAATGTGTAAATTTATACGTAACGTTACGTATAACTTTATAAATTTATACGTAACGTATAAATTTACGTATAAATTATTACGTATATATATATATATATATATATATATATATATATATATATATATATATATATATATATATATATATATATATATATATATATATTACGTATAAATTTACACATTTTTTACACTTAAGTGTAAAAAATGAGTAAAAAATTAAATAACGACCAGCTCGAGCGGATATTTTTAATTAACTGAGTATACTCAGTTAATTAAAAATGTCCGCTCGAGCTGGTCGTTATTTAATTTTCGTTTTTTTGGGGGTTATTTATCGTTTTAAGTCATTTTCAACTTTTTACATTAATTCAGTTAATTAATTCAGTTAAACAAGTCTTATATAAGTTTAATGTTTATTTTAATAATGATCTATTTAGATAATAAAAATTTATATCTGAAATGTCTAACGCAAACTATTTAAGACTCTGGCGAAGAAACTATGAAACCCAGTTGGAAGTTCTTAATTATTGTCACGACTCTTGTGAAGAGACCATTTTATTGGATTCACCATCCGATAAAGAAGAAGTTGAAATAGTTGAAGAAGAAGTTGAAATAGTTAAAGGAAGACTGGATTTAAATGGCGAGGTTTCACCCTCATCTTCCATTTTTAGCGATGTAAATAGCATTTATATCTCAGAAAACGATGTGGTTGACAATAAAAATAACTTGGCCTCTGAACTTTCATCTTGGGCATGTCAACATCACCTTACAATGGCAGCAACAAATCATATCTTGCTAATATTAAGAAATCATGGTCACAAAGAGTTGCCTAAAGATACAAGAACCTTATTAAGCACACCAAGAAAAGTTCCTCTAAAACAAAAATGTGGTGGTGATTATTTTTACATAGGTTAAAAAAGTTCAATAAAAAATAAGTTAGAAGAGTTTTCATGTCATGATATTAATTCTTTGAAGACAATTAATCTATTGATTAACGTAGATGGTATACCATTGTTCAAATCATCAAACACTCAACTTTGGCCTATTCTTGCATCTTTTCAACTTGCCAGTCCATTTGTTGTAGCTCTTTACTGTGGTAGTTCCAAACCTGACAGTTGTGAGGAATTTTTAAAAGATTTTTTAGACGAGTATTGTAATTTGGAGGTTTTTGGTTTACACTATAATGGCAAAAAATTTAATGTAAATATTAAAGGATTTATTTGTGATGCTCCAGTAAGTCAGTTTTTAAAGGGAATTAACGGTCATACTGGTTATGATGCATGTGAAAGATGTAAAGTTCATGGAGTAAATATAGAAAATCGAATAGTTTTTCATGATCTTGGTTGCGAACCAAGGATAGACCAGGATTTTAAACAGATAGCTTATACAGGACATCAGTTACTTGTTAGTCCTTTAATCCACTCCAGTGTTCAATGCATCAAAGATTTTTGTTTGGACTATATGCATTTAGTTTGCTTAGGAGTTGTTAAAAGATTGCTTCTATACTTAAAAGAAGGCCCTCGTTGTTGTCGCATATCATCTAATCAGTTAAATGTAGTCTCTGACACTATTTTATTGCATTATGGAAAAATGCCTTCAGAATTTGCACGCCAGCCACGAGGGCTAAGCGATCTACGAAGATGGAAGGCAACTGAGTTCAGACAGTTCTTGACATATACTGGAATAATAGCCCTTAAAGGAACTGTTAGTTCACCAATTTATATTATTTTTTTATCTTTATCTGTTGCAATAAGAATTATGCTTGAGGAAAATCAAGATTACAGAAATGACCATTTGGAATATGCTCATAAATTACTGGTCTAATTTGTTGCAAGTAGTTGGGAGTTGTATAGCGATTCTTTTTGTTCATATAATGTACACTGTCTTATTCACTTGCATAACGATGTTTCAAACTTTGGATGTAATTTAGATCAAATTTCTTGCTTTCCTTTTGAAAACTATTTTAATTCGTTAAAAAGGTTTATTCGTCAAGCAAATAATCCTATATCACAAGTTGTGAAACGTATTCATGAGTTTGAAATAAATAATTCAATAAACTTTTCAAAGGATATCAAGACCAAAATTTCTACAAATGAAAAAGACAATTGTTTTCTTCTCCATTCCGGAAAAATTGTTTTTATTACAAGTATTTTAGATATGACTACTTTTATTTGTAAAATGTTCCACAATAGTCTGTTAAGAAATTACTATCCTGATCCATTTGATTCAAAGATGGTCGGAATTTATTTTTTATGTAAGTCTAACATTGGCAAAAGAAAAAGTCATTGGATAAAAGATGACAGAGTATTTTGGCCTGAAGGTGCGTATGTAGAACGAAGTGCTAAGAACTTGGATGAGTTAGATGAAACCTGGCCTTCATATAAGTTAGTCAAAGTTAAATTCACTGCAGGTAGGATAGTTTACTAGTAAATAAGACTTCATAACTATATTGAATAATTAAAGCCATTGCTTTGTAGGTATTTCAAAGTTTAACATAAATGTAGCTAATTTTAAAAATAGTAAATCAATTGTAATTTTATCATTATCATTAGATGACTATGAATGGTGCAAAGATGTAGAAATGTCTACTACTGAACACGACAGTGATGCTGAGCCTGTAATAAGTCAAGCAACAGGTAACATAAAGCTTAAAACAGTTTAAAGCTTATGTCACAGTTTTCATTTAACAGCAAAACTATTTTTATATATTTATTATTGAAATAAAAGATATATATTCTTTATCCTATTTTTCACTGATTTTGTTTTATTTTATTTAGAAAATAAGATAAAACAAAAAATTGACCTACCTAAACCTTTTACAAAGTCAATAGAAAACAAAACAAAGTCAAAAACTAAAAGAAGCAAATCTGGTGAGAATTATTCATTTGAGATTTATTAAAGTACATTAGGATTCATGAAAAAATATTCTTGCACTTAAGTGCAAGAATATTTTCATGACACTTTAATTAAAGTGCAACAATATATATATATATATATATATATATATATATACATACATACATACATACATACATACATACATACATACATACATACATACATACATACATACATACATACATACATACATACATACATACATACATATATAAATATGTATGTATGTATGTATGTATGTACATACATACACATATATATGTATATATATATATATATGTATGTATGTATATATATATAGATATATATATATATATATATATATATATATATATATATATATATATATATATATAAACATACATACATACATACATACATACATACATATATATATACATATATATGTGTATGTATGTATATACATATATATACATACATATTTATGTATATATATACATACACACACATATTTTTTTTTTAGTAGTAAAAAGATAAAAATTCATATATATATATATATATATATATATATATTTATTTAGTGCATGAAATAGTCGATCTACCAATTTCTTCGATAAACTCATTAAAAAGAAAACTAAGTCATACTGCTGGTTAGTACTATATGCTTTTTTGTACTATCAAAGAAAGTGTAGCTTTTGGAGACCTGATATCCCTAGTTTTTTTTTTAAGTTTACTTTTTATATTATTTTTTTAAAGAATTAAATATCATACCGAATGTTATGGGTTCCTCTTTTTCAAGCAGACCATTGCAGCCCGAAACTGCAAAAGATTTAGCAGGTAGTTGCAAAAGAATGTATCCTTTACCAGATGCAGGTAAAGTTGCTTGTTTCCATTTCATGTTTTCTTTTGTTGGTTTGTAATATCAGTAAAATTTTATTTAAATTATTTTTTTTTGATTTTTAGAGTTTCAGAGAAAAGTTATGTTTCAACTTGCTGAAATAAAGAACTTGTTGATACATAGAACTGCACATTTTCTAATGATGGAGAAGAAATTTTTAAACAGTGTAAAAGTTCAGACGAACTTATTATTTTAGAAAAAACAATTGCTGACGGGGATATTCAATACAGTACTTTTGTATGCTCGAATATAATTATTTACTCGTTTATATTATTGTCTTAGTTTTTTTTTTAATTGTCATAAATTGTTTATCATATTATCAATTTGTTTTGGTTAAAACATTTATCATCAGTTGGCGGTAAAAATCCAGCTAATGTAATAAAAAATATTCTACTCACGTAAGTTACCAGCATAAGTTTTTTTTGACGCTAATTCTAATCCATATTTTTCAGAAGAAAGGTCTTCGTATTCTTTTGTTTTTATATAATAAAAAAATTTATATAAGAAAAGTTCAAAATAGGATAAATATTTATCCTATTTTGAATTTTTCTAATAGATATCTAAGATATAAAATTTCTAAGCACTGCTAGTGAAATATATTTTTGCATATTTAGACTAACAACAGACAATGTTTTGTCAGAATACAGCATGAATGGTTTAAAGAAAAAGAAAATATTTAAAGAGCTTGTAAATCTATGTAATGCAATCACCGGTATCGATCTTAGCTTTTTATTGTATTCAATTAACTTGTTTAAAAATTTTTTTTTTTTCTGATGCACTGATTTTGTTGATGAATTTTTTCTTATTCTATTTAAAAGATGCTGTTTTAAAGTCTTATAAAAACGTGACAAAAGCAGAAGCAATGCAACTTATTGGGACAATAATAAAACATTCTTCCGAACGATTGAAAAGAAAATCCTCCAATATTAATTGACAATGATTATATTCTAATATAATTAAATGTTGTATTTTTTTAATTTATAATCCTTTATAAATTTGTACTAGATAGAATCATATCAAATTCGATTGCTATATGCAATTTGTTAAGTAAAGGGGTTGGAAAAATATCAAAGACTTTCTAAAGACTTTCTCTTGAGAAAGTGATAAGTAATCTTATAGTCTGTACATCTATTAATAGTTGTACAGACTCTACTAGTAGATGTACATCTAATTAGATGTACAGACGTAAAAAGACGTTTACATGACGTCTTTTTCAGACGTCTTAAGGACGTCTAAAAAAGACGTTTTTAAGACGTCTGTAAAAGACGTCCTCAAGACTTTTACCTGAGAGCGAATAAGGACGTCTTACAGACGAGAAATCAGACGTCTTATAGACGTCCTTAGGACGTCATTGTGCACGGTGGGAATGGTTAACTAACTCTACTCTTGCGTGATCATTTAAATGTTTTTTTTTTTGAAACCAAATTCCTTACTCTAAGACACTTCCAATTAAATAATTATACATTCTATTGTACATTATATGTTCAAGCAATTTAGAAAAACTCGTTAAGGCAGAAACAGGCCTCTGGTTTGAGGGGCCTGACTTATCTCCAGCCTTAAAAATTAGAATGACTTGTACAATTTTTACATTATCCGGAACTATACCTGATTTAAAACATAGGCTGATAATATGAAAAAAGGATGGTTCAAATATTCATAGACAAATTTTAATATTTTGACACTAACTTTATCTGATTCTGCACTTTTGTTATTTTTTAGACTTGGCAGATCACAATTTAATAATATCTCGCTTTGGTTGTATTTTTTTATAACAAGATTATAAATAAAAAGTGTATTAATGCTAAGTTAGAAACTGTCCTACCATGACCCCTATTACCGATCACTTTTTTGTTAACTTTTTTTGTTTAAATTGGTTGTATAAAGTATTTTTAATATATAGTTAAACAAAAATTGACATTTGCTGGATTTTGTTAATTTGTAAATAAATAGGTAAGAATATTTAATCTTTCCTTAAATATATATATTCATGTAGATAAATCTTTATTTGGCTTTTTATTACTTTGTTAAAAGCTATTGATTTAAAGTATGATTAGTTTTAATTACAGTAATTTTTTTCACCTTCCAATTAAACATTTAGAAAAGGAGGGGGCGGACTATAACAATGAAAGAGTCAAAATATTAAAAAACATACATTTTCAAATAACACTGGGATAAATGTCACAGAACTGGCAAGATTTTTAGACAACTTTATTTCTGCCGTTTATTGAAAGTTATTAAAATGAAGAAACCATATAAAGTGTAAATAAAAAAAACGATCGGTTTAGAACATGACCCGTTTTATAGGCTAGTTTGTAATAATTTCATTTAATATAATGGCAAACATATAAATATTTTTGAGGTAAGAGAAAAAATATAAAGAATTTAATTACTTAAACACAGAGCTCGCGCTACGAAGAAGTGTAAAAAAGTATTTTTATTTTACATTGTATTAAAACATCAATAAAGGAGAGTCGCAGTTATAAGACAATCAATATTATTATGTAGGAGAGTTTAAAACATGAATCACTTTTTCTTTAATATTGTTAATCAAGGTTTCGCGTGCTGATTCAAGTTCTGCATTTATTTTACAATTTTAAATAGTGTTGTTTACTTTTTTTATCAATTTAAAGTTGTTTTCCACGTAGAGATTACGATCAAGCAATATTTTAGTAAGTTTTAAAGTATAACTTTATAATATCGATGCCTTTTTTTTAAATATACCTTTTTTTTTAAAGCAATTGGAAAACGAAAGTTAAATTTTCAATGATACCTTAAGTGTATTCATTGTTATATTGTATAACATACTTTTACGTTAAATGTCTATAGGATTTAAATATATAACTTTTGTAACGTGGTTTGTGAAAGAAATGCGTCCACTTCTTATTTATTTTTTCTAGTAACCAATCCAATTTATTGGTTCAAGCTAAGACTGTATATCTTTAAAATTTTTAATTTATATTGTTATAATTATTTAAAAAAACAAACCATTGTTGTGAAATGGCAAAAAAGTAGTCAAAATCCAAATCTTATTAAAAGGCAACGTTGAAAAACTTTTTTTTAATGTATACTCTCTAGATTACTGTTTATAAAAGTTTAAAAACTGAGCAATTAGACTATCTACTAATGCATACTGTTACATAAACAATGTCAACTAAACTATAAAACTTTTTAGAAATTATAATTTGCAACCGTTTTTCAAAACGCCTTAAGATACTTTTTATGTACTTCAAGAAAAGCGCAGTTACAGAAATATTATTAGGAGAAACTACTTCTCTAACGTTTTTTAAGACTAGTAATTTTTATAAGTTCTTTGGTAATTCTTCAAAAATTCATTGGTGATTGTTAGCATCTAAATTACTTATTTTGTAAAATAGTAAATTCAAATTTTTTTAACCAGAAGGTGTTTTGAAAAACGATTTCAGTAATATTAATTGACCCATTTCAGGAATGAGCTAAAAATGATGTATATCCGGTTGTTTAAACGTGAAAGATGTTAGACGCGAGCGAGGTGTAATAAACAAGTTTTGCAAATTTAAAGATTTTGACGGCCTTTTGATGCGAAGACTTTTTATTGTGTAGGAACAAAATTTTTAATGCTTTACTTTGTATTCATGATATTTTCAAAAATAAAAATAATTATAAAAATATTTGAATTAATGATATTTAAATGATAATAGCAATATAAAAATGTTTAAGTAAAAAAAGTACTGCAATTCTCTGCCACATTTAAGTAACTGTTGAAGGCGTGGAATTTTTACATTTTCAAATCTCTCTAACTTAAATCTTAGAAAACCAGTTGGCTAATTTTTAATTAAAAAAAAAACAAAACGTTTATTTGTGATTTGGAATTGATCTCGGATCTGAGTAATCAATTTTTTTCTGAATGAGTGTTCTCATAACACTACATTTAACTCAAATTATAGATGTGATTCATATATATCTGTAACATATATATAAAAAGTTTTAATAATATATGTGAATAATTTAAATGCATATAACAGGCAAAAAAGTCAAGTGAACTTTGTCTCTTTATACATATATATATATATATGTATATATATATATACATATATATATATATTTATTTTTATAAATATGTATATATATATATATATATATATATATATATATATATATATATATATATATATATATATATATATATATATATATATATATATATATATATATATATATATGTATATATATATATAAATTAATCAGGGTTAAACGATATTTTTTCAACATTAACTTTTTGTAAGCTGTTGCTAGGCTAGTGTATAGTCATAATACTTAATCGCATTGATGTGATATGTATAATGTATAATAAAGAGTAGCCTTGCAGCAGCTTACAAAGAGTTAATTTTAAAAAGTTATCTTTTTATCCTAAAAGAAGTTAATTATTTGCATACATTCTAAAAAAGATATATAACTTATTATTCTGAAAAAGTAATCAATAATAAATTGCTAGGTTCAAAAAATTTTTAAAAGAGATGCGTAAATAATAAACTTTACATACTAAAGTAGTTGTTGCTCAAATTATATTTTGATTATTTCGTTGGCTTATAACTCATGCAATTAGCCATAAAGGGCTAATTGCATATCTATTAGCCAAAAATAAAGTCGCACATTGAACATTGAACAAGCAACACGTTTTTATAAAGCCTAAAAGTTATTTCGTATTAGATATTATTTTATTATAAAATATATAGTATTATTATTTTATTATATATAGTATTATTATTTTATTATATATATATATATATATATATATATATATATATATATATATATATATATATATATATTTATATATATATATTTATATATATATATATATATATATATATATATATAAATACTCGATATATTTATTATGGCAGTTACAATCGATCAAATAGAGAAAATGATGAAAAAAATGTTTAAGGAGTTTTTAAAAGAAACTGAAAGCATGATAAAACAACAAGAAAAGAATGTCTTAAACATTATAAGTAGTAGCACAAAAATATTATACGAGCGATTAGATATTGTTGAATCAAATATTAAAGAAAATTGTAAACAGATCAAAACAATAAAAAAAGAGGTTGAAGATATTAAAGTGAGTCTAAATTTTCACGAACATTTAATAGATGAAAAAATTAGGTTTGTCGTTAATTCACAAGAGAAGTGCATAACAACAAGCGCAATTCAAAGTAACGAATCAGCATTTATTAAAATTAGAGGCAAACTAAGAGAAATGGAAGATCGATCACGGCGGAACAATATAAGAATTGACGGAGTTAAAGAAAACGATGGGGAAAGCTGGGAATACAGCGAAATGAAGGTAAATACAATTTTTGAAAATTATTTAGGTCTCAAAGGCATTAAAATAGAAAGGGCACACAGAACTGGCTAAAAAAACTCAGTTAAACCAAGAACAATTATAATAAAACTTCTGGACTTTAAAGATAAAATCGATATTCTTAAAAAGACCACTAATCTTAAAGGTAAAAATATCTATATAAATGAAGATTTTTGCGCTGAGACAGTGCAAATTAGGAAGAATTTAGGAGAACAGATGAAAATCGAACGAGCGGCAGGAAAGTTTGCAACCATCTCGTATGATAAGCTGATCATACGCGATTGGGCTTCAAAGAAAAGTAATAATTTAATATCCTAGTATTTTAATTTTTTAATATCTTATTTTCGTGATTACGAAATTATTTTATTATTTTTTCTTTTCGAAATGGATGACAACTTTTTATTTAATTTTAAAAAGGAAAATAGCAGCTTTGATGACTATTTCAATAAAAAAAACATTGTAAGTGAATACTATTCAGTCCGTGAATCTACTCAATTTTTTAGTAAAAAAATAAATAATAATTATCCAATTTAAAATCTAAACATTCGAAGTATTAATAAAAACTTTGATAATCTAAAACTATTATTGCATGATCTAAACCACGATTTTAAAACAATTAGTCTCACGGAAACGTGGTTAAAAAGCAATGAAAAAAATTGTAATTATGAATTAAATAACTACGTATCAATTCACCAACCTCGTAAAACCCACGTTGGTGGCGGTGTAAGTATCTTTATTCACAAATCTATTAACTTTATATTGCGTAATGACTTCAATGTTAATGATACAGATTGTGAGTCGTTGTGCATCGAAATAACAAATAAAGCAACCAAAAATATTATCATTAATTCTATTTATAGAAAGCCAGGTAGGAATTTTAAAATATTTAAATCTTATTTAAAAAATTTTTTAAGCAACACCAACATAATAATGAAACACGTTTACTTAACTGGTGACTACAATATAAACTTGTTAAATCATTCTTCAAATGTAAATGTTCAATATTTTTTAAATACCTTATTTCAACATGATATAATTCCAACAATAAACAAATCAATCAGAATAACTTACACTTCATCAACATTACTTGATAATATATTTACTAATAATATTCATGATTGCCTCCTAGAATCTGGTATAATCAAAACTGACATAACAGATCATTTCCCAATATTCTTAATTACAAATAATATAACTGATAATTATTCTGCTTTAAAATCTACAATTCAAATGCGACAGATCAATGAAAACTCCTTGTTGCACTTTCGAAATCTCTTATTAGAAAAAATTGATTGGGAACTTATATTACAATCACAAGAGGCAAATAAGGCCTATGATCTTTTTTTGGCGCAGTTTTGTAAATATTACGATTTGGCATTTCCAATAAAAAAAAATAGTTATAAATTTAAAATCACTTTTAAGCCCTTGGATGACCAAAGGTTTACTTAAATCATCTAAGAGAAAACAAAAACTTTATGAAAAATATCTAAAACATAAATCATTTACAAATGAAAAAATTACAAAAATTATAAAAGTTTATTTGAAAAAACAAAGTAACACTCTAAAAGAATTTATTATGTTAAGATGCTAAAAAAAACACAAGGTAACACTCAAAAAACCTGGAATGTGATTAACCAGATAATTGGTAAAAAAAGATGTTCTAACAATAATTTCCCACAAAAACTCATAATTGACGGGGAAATGATCAGTAATAAAGAAACCATCGTTGAAAAGCTCAACGACTGTTTCCTTGAAGTTGGCCCAAATTTAGCAGATAAAATCCCAAAAAACACCACAAATTTCAAATCCTTTATGAAACCAACCAATATATCTATGAAAGAAGTTAGTTTAAATATACGTGAGGTGCGTAATGCGTTCAATAGTCTTAAAAATAATACACCCGCTGGCATTGATCAAAATAGCTTGAACGTAGTTAAAGCAATCTTTGATATCATAAAACTATCTTTGTTTCATATTTTTAACCTTTCAACACAATTCGGTATTGTACCGGAGAAATTAAATATTGCTAAAATATCACCTATTTTTAAAACTGGCGATAACACAATTATGTCAAATTATAGACCTATTTCTGTCTTACCATGCTTTTCAAAATTGTTAGAACGTATTATGTATGATAGGCTTAATAAATATTTAACCAAAAACAAAATACTGTATAATAAACAATTTGGATTCAAAAAAACATTCAACGGATCATGCAGTAATCGATTTAATAAATTATATATCCGATGAATTCATTAATGATTGTTATACACTTGGAGTTTTTATTGATCTGTCAAAAGCATTTGACACAGTTGACCATGACATACTTATAGAAAAACTAGAACTCTATGGAGTATTAAACAATAACCTACTCTGGTTTAAAAATTACCTGTCAAACAGGAAATAATACATAGCGTATAAAGAAAATGAAACAGGAAACAAAGTTATAACTTGTAGTGTTCCCCAGGGATCCATCCTAGGACCACTGTTATTCTTGTTGTACATTAACGATTTATATTTAGCTTCAAAGACTTTAAATCTTATTTTGTTTGCTGACGACTCTAATCTTTTTTACTCAAATAAAAATATAAAAGATCTTTTTAAAATATTTAATGAAGAACTAAAAGTTAATGATTGGATTATTTGTAAAAAACTTTCATTAAATGTACTGAAAACCAAATTTTTGTTGTTTCATAAACCTAGTAAGAGTGATCACCTCCCTCTAAAATTACCCAATCTCTTTATGAATAATTCAGTTATTAAAAGAGAATCAAATGTAAACTTCCTGGGAATAATATTAGATGAAAATATATCATGGAAATCTCATATTAAATCTATTGAAAATAAAATTTCCAAAAATATAGCTGTTCTATATAGAGTTAAACCATTTCTTAATATCAAGTCTTTAAAAATTATATATTTTTCATTTATCCATAGTTATCTATCCTATTGCAATATTGCATGGGGAAGTAGCAACTATGGAAAGCTTAAAAAAATTTATAGTAAACAAAAAGTTGCATGCAAAATTATTTTTGGCGTTAAGAGAACTGCTCATGGAGAGCCTTTCTTAATGGAACTTAATGCACTCAATGTTTATAAACATAATATATATCAAGTTATGCTGTTCATGTTTAAATCTAAACATGGTTTGTCGCCTAATATATTTCACTCTTACTTTACTAAAATTTCTCATAAGTACCCCACAAATTTTCAAATGATAATTTTGTAGTTCCAAGATTCTATTTCAAACTCAGTTCATTCCAAATTCAATATCGTGGAGCATTTCTATGGAATGAATTTTTTCAAAAAATTAATAAAAATTACGTTCTTCAAAACATATCTTTTGAACAATTCAAAATAGTATGTAAACGTTTCTTATTAGGAAAAAATTTCGATCTAAAATATTTATTTTAAAATTTGATTATAAAATAATAAAAAAATATATAAACTGAATAGGGGTTCATCTACTTTTTTTTTTTGTGTGAAAAAGTCATAACTTATTTTTTTTTTGATCTTCTGACTTTTATTTTTCATTTAAATATTTTGTTATTGAAAACTTATGCTATTTTAATATCTTATTATAAGTTTTATAACATCTTTGTAGAAATGTGTATTTATATATATATATATATATATATATATATATATATATATATATATATATATATATATATATATATATATATATATATATATATATATATATATATATATATGTGTGTGTGTGTGTATGTATGTGTATATACAGTATTGGACAAAACATTTGCAACCAACATTGAACAATGCTAAAAAGTGTTCCTAATTTTACATGTCTTAAAAACGAAACAAACTATACTACCACAGCAAACAGTTCTGAAGTCTGAAGTCATAGCATGCCATAACATGAGCAATCAGCTGACAGGTGACACCACTCAGGCAGAATTTCGTTGACAAGTGCCATTTTGCAGTGGACAAAACAAGTGCAACTTTTTCAGTTTGTTTCAGTTTCTTAAGTCTGGTCCGTGTCAACGTCACGGAAGTTTTTTAATAATTAAAGGAAGTATCCAGAAATTTCCAGAAGTTTCCAGAAACATGCAGAAGCATCCAGAAGTTTACAGAAGAAGCATCTGGAAGCATCCAGTAGCATCCAGAAATATCCAGAAACATTCAGAAAGCATCCGGACGCATCCAGAAGCTTCCAGAAACATCAAAAAGAAGCATTTAGAATCTTCCAGAACAGTTTCACACATGTTCATTTTACTATATAAGAGACATATAAATCGACATGTAATTCAGTCAATATATAGAAGTCAATCAGTCAGTATTTTCAAGACAGTTTATCGAAGTGAGTTTTATCAAAGTGTTTTATCGAACATCAATACAAGAAGTGAAATACAACAAGTGTTTCATTAAATCAATACAGTCCACATCCAACCAAGACGTTGTGTTTTACAGAGCATTATTGTATCATCACAAGGTAAATGTAACACAGTAAGCCTTGAGAAGCGTGATTATTTATTTATACTATTTTTATGACTTCAAGTGCAAAAATGGCTCCCGACAGTCTTGGATTGGAACTAAGAAGAGAAACTATTGGCGATTACGTAAGTGGAATGTCACGAAAAAGTATTTGTGATAAATATCGCGTGACAAAATGGACCGTATCAAGACTATTTTCCAAATATCGTTCTACGGGGAAGTTGGCAGCAGATAACAAAGGTGGAAGACCGCGTTCCACCACTTCTAGAGAGGATTATATGATCGTCAGATCCGTCAAGAAGGATCCCTGGATATCATCAGTCGAGATACAAAAGCAATTAGAGCTGCCTGTATCGGACCGAACAATTAGACGACGTGCTGTTGAAGCCGGAATGTTTTCTCGACGCCCTGCAAAGAAACCGCTGATTTCACTAAAAAACCAGAAGAAAAGATTCCTGTTTGCTCCATCTCATATTGACTGGAATATGCAGAAACAGCGAACTGTTCTGTTCAGTGATGAATCGAAGTTCAACATCATTAGGAGCGATGGCATTTGCCGTGTACGTCGACCGGCCGGAAAACGCCTCGATTACTGCCATAACACCGTGAAGCATGGTGGAGGCAATGTAATGGTCTGTGGGTAATTTTCTGTTAACGGTCTAGGTCCAATACATCGAAACGATGGAATAATGGACCGTTTCATGTATAAAAATATCCTGAAAGATGATATGTTACCTCATGCTGAATGGAATGTGCCAATAAAATGGGTTTTTCAGCAAGACAACAATCCGAAACACACTACAAAAGTAGTCAAGCAGTGGTTTCAAGACAACCACCTATCGGTGATGGATTAGCCGCCTCAATCTCCGGATTTCAACTCTATCGAGAACCTGTGGGAGATCGTCAACCGCAGATTTAATCGTGAATGTATTCGTAATAAAGATAAACTGTTTGAACAAATCCAAAAGGCCTTGGCAGCGATTCCACAAAGTTTCATTGATCACTTGATCAAATCTATGCTTTGAAGATGCAAGGCTGTGATCGACAACAAAGGATTCGCCGCGAAATATTGATAGCGAAATACAGCTTGGTCAACATTTTGTCGAGTTGCACTTGTTTTGTCCAGAAGGAAATCAATTTTTTTTAATACTTTTGATTCATTTATTGATTTTCGTGTTCAAATAATGAACTTTGTGATGAATAAAACTTTAAGAACTTTGTCTCTCAACAGTTACATAGTTATTTCTCTAAATTGAAAAAATGCAGCACTTTTATATAAAGAAACTAAATTAGCATTATTTGGTTGCACTCGTTTTGTCCAATACTGTATATATATATATATATGTGTATGTATATATGTGTATATATATATGTATGTGTGTGTATATATGTATATATATACATATATATATACTTTTATGTTTAAAGTTTTTAAATTGTAATATTAACTGACGGCTTCTATGTTAACGGGGCTCGGTGATAAGACAGTATGTCTTCTTCTTGCTCCAGCCATTTATTATATATGTAAACAATTTTTTTCATTGTAAATAGTATTATACGGCAAAATAAAATAAAAAGAAAAAAAAAAAAAATAGTAGCTTGCTATCAGCGAGAAGTTATTTATATAAGGAGGTTAAGTTATTTCCAGAGATGCTTCCAGATTTTGATTGGTTTAGAATTTATCAAACGTGGAGTTCTAAATATTTTTGTTTCGTTTGCCAAACATCTAGACAAGTATTTAAGTCTATTTGTTTTGTATAGATAGACCTTGTTTGTACGCGCTTATTTAAACATAAAATATCATTATTTGTTTTGACTCATAATCTAGTGTATAGTATAGCTTCTTATATAAATTAAGGTAACTAATAAACTCTTATTAAATGAAATTGAAACAATTAAAAAAAGAAAATTAAAAGAAAATCCGCCAAAACCTAAACTCTTAATCATTGTATATACACTGCACTGCCCCTATTCAAACTTAATTCAGTCAATGTATGTACACTACACTGCGAAAACGGCTATATCAGTCTGCATTGATGTAATTATATTATACTACTTTGAAAAACATAAAACAATAAAACTAACATAATTATTAATAAATATCACAAATTGTTAAATTACCTAAAATTACTTTGAAATAAAATATTACAAAAAAAAAAGATTAATACGTATAAGAGCCAAACCCCCGTCTGTGACAAGCGCGTCTCGATTATGGATAATATTAACCACAGAGCTACGCCTTCATAAACATCAAGGAGCAATTTAAAGTACTTAAACATTTTTTGAGTATAAAAAATATTTTTATTCCGTTTCGGTATTTTATAAAAAAAGTTAGCGATTCTTTTGTCTGAAAAAAAAAATGACAAGTTGACATACACTCATTTAAAAATGCAACCGTGACCTACAGCAAATAAGTGAATCATCAACACTGAGATTTTGTCCGGGGCAGAATACATTTTTCCATTGGTCTTTATTCAATTCTATTAGGGTAACTTAATCAAACCTCGCCCACATCCCCACTAAAATTACAGTTGAAAAGCATTTTATAGACCTACACTGTTGCACAATACATCATTCGATCTTTATCACAATACATCATTAGTCTTTCAGCTAGAAAATTGTGCAGAGACTATTGTAGATTTTTTAAAAGTATTTGACATCACCATTAAAAACTGTACTGTGTGTCAAAAGCACTCAATCTCGCCCACTTGAACTCAATTTCGCCATGTTGATTTAAAGTCGCCCACTGTGTGCTTTATAAAAAGATCTTATACTCGCCTTGGGTGACGTTATAAGATCTTTTATATACAGGTTGGTGAGATTAAGTCTCGTTACTTAATTTGTATGCTCAATTGCACTATTTTAATTAGAAAAGTAAAAAACCATGGGGTTTTTGTGAATGCAAACTTTAACCCCTCCCTAGATTCTAGCCTGGATCTGGATGGGACTCGTAATTCAAGGGTTGCAAGTTTGAATCCTGTAGGTCTTAACGCACATAAGACCATTAGAGTATTCTTAAATAAAAATAATAAAAAAGTTTATATATATAATACGAAATTATATGCATTTTTTATTATATGAAAAAGATTTTTAAATATTAAGTACATATTAGTCAGTATTGTTCTCGGGACCAACCCATGTTTGCAATAAAGATGTTAGTGAATTGAACTTCTTTTTTTTGTTGCTGTAGACTTGTTGGCACGATTTTCTAATTTTCTTACCTAAGCTAATACTTTTTTTCCCTCTTTTTCTTCGAGTCGCTTAGCAGCATTGATAAGCCGCAGTTGTTTTCTTTCGCATTTTTCTCTTTTCTGTTCAATTCTGTCTTATTGATATTTCAGCTTTGCTGAGTATGCTTCTTGAGAAATTAAAACGAAGTATTTTAGCTGACCTTGTCTAATTGCTACCTTTTTTCGTGCGGTGGCCTTAGGATATGCCAAGACATTATCATCTCCATCACCTGCACATATATAAAAACATATATTCAATAAAAGTACTAATAAATAAATAATTTTGAAGATTTTAGATTACTTTAAAATTTATTAAAAGTTGTATTGTTGCTATAAAAATATTGATCACTTCGTGAAATGATTGACTTACTAGGGTAAGATGAGTTTGCAAATGGAAAATCTGAAACTGTAGCAGATTTCAATTTTGGTGTTATAAGTGGTCTCAGATTTAATTTTCTTTTAGCTTTGTAAGAGTGTTACTAAAACTATTCACAATGAAATCAGCATTTTTTTCTTTTACTGGGTTGACTAAATATGCAACCTGCTTATCAGGAACAACAATTTCTGCTTCATAAGAAAAAGCGTTTATTTGTACCAAACTGTGAATTGTATTATCTTCTTAAGTACCGTTTTGTAACTGTTCTAGAAGAATAGCAACCTTTCCAGCATCCATAGAAGCATCGAAGTCTGAAAAATTATTTTATTGAACAATTGATGATTGGAATTCCTAAGAAAACAATAAATAATACCATTAAAATGCAAGTTAGTAAATTTTATACTTCATTCGGAATTTTTATCAATTTGTACATAACATATGAGCATCAAAGTTGCTAGCTAAAGTTTTAAATAATGATTTTTATTGTATAGTAGTATCAGCAAAAATAAAATAGTCAAATACTAACCAAAGAAAAATTGATTTCAGTAACTTTTGTTTCTTTTGTGAATGCTTGATTTTGATGTTCAGATATATTTTTTGGCATGTTGTTGAGAACTAAACGTTGAGTGCACATCAGGTAACAAACTCTTTGTCACAAGCAAGATCAAAGCCGTAATCAAACAGATAGTTGTAACTTGTCAACTGAGCAGGATTCATTTCAGTTTCCATTTTTTGTTAGCATTGTGATGTATCCTGAGTCATAACATTATTAGTATTAATAAGAAGTCCACCATCTGCTGTACTCTCATGTACATTCAGAATTTCATTCTCGTTTATGCCAATGAATGATTCACCGGTACCATTGTGCAAAACGTTTTCAACACCTTGATCATTATCTGCATCAAGTATCGAAATGTTATCAACGTTTGAAATAGCTTAAATATCCTCAACTGGGTGTAGATAGTTAGGCAAATATGCATCACTAGGAATTGCCTGAGAAATAAATGGATAAATTCCACAGGACTTGAACCCAGATGTAATGTTACTAGGAGTCATTGCTTTTTTCCAAGCTGAAGCAAAATACCTGAAAAATGACATTTGAACAAAAAGTAATAATTCATGGAATTGACCCATCAGATCTTGTGCTGTAGAACAATATTATTCTTTAAGTGGCTTGAATAAGGTGCAGTCGCATGGTTGAAGCCAGTTTGATGTGTATGAAGGCATTTCAACTATATCTATCTGGTTCTGGATAGCAATATCAATTAGCTCAATGAAGTTGCGAGAATCGTGCTCATCCAGAATTAATAACTGAAGATGTTGTGGACCAATGTTTTCTAAAAATGTCTTGATAAACCATAGCTTTGCTAGCCCCTGTTTAGTCCAACCACCATTGGACCAGCTCCGATTTGTTTCCGGTTGCGCAGACTCTGTGTTAAAGAGTCCGCGCCATCGGAAACAAATTGGAGCTGGTCCGACAGCAGGTCCAATAGTTGATAAACCCAATAAAGACTGGATGTCTTTCCCTTTACTATAACCTGAGGTGGAATGAACTTTCCTTGTGCATTCACACATGCAATAACAGTGATCGACTCTCTATTTCCACTCGTTCGACTATGGAGGTTTTTTGTACCTTTTCGTGCGACCACCATTCTTGGTTTTACATCAAGTTGTAGATCAGTTTCATCCATATTACATATGGATTCTTCTTGGAAGTATCTTTTTGAAGTTAACTTTATGCTTTGTGACAATTTTCCTATCATAATTTAGGAACTGTGACTTTCCAAAGCCTACCCCTAACTTTGCTATATTGCTTGCATAACCGATAAGTCTTCTATTGCAAATGGTAGGATAGGTTTTCTTCCTGGATTCGCTCCAATAACAACTTTTCCAGAGAGCCTGTCTCTCAGTGTTGTACGTGGCACATTGTACAATATTGCTGCCTTACGAACTGAAAATGATGGCTCTGATCTGACATGCCTTATTGCACTCATCATATTTTCCTCACTCCATTTCAGGAATTTGCCCCGTTTCTAAACAGTGACTGGCTGATCAATGGAATGGTTAAAACCATTAACACGAGTTAAAGAAACATCAAGTGTTAGTAGCTTTTTTATTTGACAAATGTCAAGAGCACTACATGTTGCAGGAGTTACACCATCACGAAGATGAGTTGTATTATAACATACTGTAGCCTCTGTTCCGACCAACATCCTGTAAAATCTTGGTGATGATCTACAACCACCTCTTGTTTTAGCCATGGTTGTTTTCAAGAGCTAGATAAGTTTAATTATAATATGAATGTCATATTAATTTGATAAAGTGTTTTAAAGTTTACAAGGCTACAAATAGTAAAAAACGGTAAAAACCATATTAAATTAGTTCTAAATTTGAAAATAAATAAAAAATCGTAAATGAAATATCCATTATTTCTAAAAACTAACTATTATAAAAAAAGATATGGCATAAAAAGATAAAAATATATAAATCAATTCTAAACTCTTTCTTACCATAAATTATCAGGAAAAGTAAATGCGATAGCAGATAATGTTTACATAGCCGCGATGTGTTTATGTTCTTTGCTATTCTTCTAGCTAATTTATTGTGTTTTGATGAACATTATCTTTTTATACAATTACTCAATACTCAACGCAGGACCATAGTACTGTAATTAGCAGTTTATTTTTTTATTAGTTTCCTTAATAACAATAGAAGCGTATTGTTTTGAATGCAATCAAATATACATTAACATGGATATCATCAATTTTTGTCAAAGCAATTATCAAGTAACTTTGGGATTAAATTTTAAGATAATGCCAATGTTGAATTAAGGGTAATTAATTTATAAAGTAATTTCTCAATAGTATAAAGAATAAAAATACATATAAAATATACTTCTTTGTAAGCAAACAAAAACATAATGTCCTTAATATATATCTTTATAAAGTTTTATGATTTTGAATTTCGATTATTTTTTAAATATGTTATTCCAATTTAACCCTTTATTGTTCACTATGTGAAGACATTGAGTAAAAAAATATTCCTTTGGCAAAAAACATAGTTTTATATCATTAATTGCAAATCAGAAATTTTTTTTTTGCTACCATTAGTAGTTTTCAAATGGCAAATGATCGCCATTTGGCGGTTATGAACCGTTAAGGAAAAATCACAAAAAAAATTATGTTTCAATAAAGAAACCTTAAACAAATCAAAATAATTACTTTACATGAAAAGAATAAAAACAATTGTTTTTTTTGTTTAAGCATAAACAAATGTTGCATTTTTTGCAAAAAATTCTGCTGTTTCCAACCTTACATAGGCGACAATTAAGTTTTTTCTCACGATGTTCAGGCCAATGATTTAAACAATCAAGCTGAATATCTTTATTTGGTAAAGGAATTGAATTCTTTCGCTTTTGTGGTGTCACAGCCTTACACAATTTTCTTTTAGATTGCCTGCCAACTGCCATTAGGGGTTTCTCTGCATAAGACAAGCTAGATGCAATTTGTGTTGTAAACTGAAGTAATGTCAGCTGTTTTTTTTTAGCAATATTTAATTGATTGCAATGACGCCTGTAAATCAACCAACCATTAACTTTACAAATGTCAATGCAGTGAAACAATATTTTAATGTACCACCGCTTGGTTTTAATATTAGTGCGATAAAGTGAAATTAACATGTCACATAAATCTACACCTCCCATGCATTGGTTAAATTCTTTTACTACTAATGGACAGTTTATGTTGACAAAGTTTTTTTCAGTGCGATTCCATCTTTTAACATCTGATATTGAATCTGGATCACAATATGTTGAGCATAAATTAACACATTTATTATCGTACCATCTGGTGATTATTATTCCTGAATTAATATCACATTTATATGCATGGCTTCCTCTTCCTTTTTTTCTCATTTCACTTTAAGTTGGTAAACAACACCCTTGCATTCTATCATTTCTAATTGTTGCTGTTGTAAGAATGCCTAATTTGTTCAAATGTAAACATAAATCAAGACTGCAAAACCAATTATCAAAGCAGAGCTTAAAGTTTTGATTTTTTGGTAAGGATTCTATTAATCGTTTCACAACATATGAGCCGTTACATTTTTCAGAGCCAAATGCTGCAGCACCAGTATATAAGAAAAAGTCATATATAATTCCTGAAATTCCACTACGAACAAAGTTTTTGAAACCCCACTTCACTGGCTTTTTAGGATTTTATTGCCTTATTCCACTATAACGAGTTTTGGCTGGAATTATTTGCTCGTCAATAGAGTGCCCAGTTTCTGGTTCTATAGAAAGACAATTTTGACGAACATGATCTAGTACAGGTGCAATTTTATAAATTTTGTTATGTTTATTAACTGGATCATTAAGTCTTGAGTTATCAGCTGCATGTAAAAATTCTCTTATTTTTTTATATCGAGACAAAGACATGAGATCAGCTATTTTAGGATATCGCGTCTCCGTTGACCAATACATATAATATGCTGGCAATTTCAAAATAGACATGTACATTTGTATTGCAATAAACTGCTTCAATTCAGTTTCTGTTACATTAACAGATTTAGAAGATATTTGAACACTGTAAAGATTTGTTTGTTCAGCAAGTAAGGTAAACAAAGTATCTTTCCAAAACATTTGGAAATATATCAATGGGGTAAAAGTATCAACATTGTTAGGTGGAAGACTAAATTCACAACCAGAAAAAGTAGTGTCTCTTATAGGTGGTCTTTTATTACACCATTTATAATTATGAGTTATTGGCTTTGGTAATGTGGATGAAGAAGTTTTCTCATTTGTATTTGGCTTATCTGGAGTTGTAAATTCAATATTAATTTCATCTTCCAAAAGAATATCTGCAGTCATACATTGCTCTTCTTCACATATACTTATCTCATCATTTATATGGGTAACCAAAAATAGATTATTATCGTCCTCTTCATCACTACTAAGTTCCAAATCTGAAAGCTCAGACTCTGAACCTGGCTCCAAAATATATTGAATAGCTTCATTTAAGTCATAGCGTATTTTGCTTTGTTTATTTATTTTAATATCTAAATGAAACTGTGATTTATAGAAATGTGATTTATAGACAACAACATATGTGTAATTATTTATATGGTTTGTTTACTCTATATAAGTTATTATTTTCTTATTAAATTTTTTTTTCTAAATTGATATTAAAATAGTTGTTACAAAATATGTAAATAACACGATAGAGAAATTTTATTTAACTTTAAAATTATTTGTTAGTAATACATTTTGTAAAAATTATTTTATTATCATATTTTGTTTTGACTGTGTTTCTGATAGGTTTTACCATAAAAATTACAAAATAATGAAGAATAAAGTGTATCTAACATTTGATAGTAACTATGTGTTTCTTTAACATCAGTTAGATGTTTCTAAAATAATAGTAATGTCTTTCTAATATTTAATATCTGTAAGAGTTAAACCAAAACAGTTTTATGTTTTGAACCAAAAACGAATCGCCGTAGCTCATAACAGCGAATTGGCGGAATCAAAATAACTGATGAGATATTGATCACATAAACAAATATTATAAACTTGGTTGCATACAAAAAATTAAACTCTAGGTTTCAACTAATAAATAAACTAAAAATATTATTATTAAATTTAGTAAATCCAAGTATACAGGTCATTCAAAAACATGTAACTTTTGAATGTAAAAACCTCATAACTTTATCGACCTATTTCATAATATCCAATTGTTCAGTTTCGCATAAGTTTATTGCAAAAAGATCGTAGTAGGCTAGGATTTTATGAAAATATTTTCCAAATCTATCAAAATTCATAGTACTCGTCTGATTTGGATTTAAAAAAGAATGCCGCCATTTGGCGGTCCTATCCAATAAAGGGTTAATTAAAAAAAATTAGGAGTTACGGCGGTAACTCCTAATATTTTTTAAATAAAGTAACTCCTAATATTTTATAAACCTAAGGTTTTTTTTTTAAAACTGCTGGTTGCGAAAGAGTTAAATCCCATAAATATGTCTTAATGTAACATACTGCATCTATTCTCACACACCCGGGTGAGGTGGAATGCATTGGGCGACAATTTATTTATTCTGTCGGGAAGATTAAGTTTATTTGGGAGGTTGAGCAGAAAACAGCTTTATGCATATTCAACTATTTCAAACGATTGTAAATGTTATTACAATTAGAGATTAAAATGTGGAGAACAAAATAAAATTATAATCTAAAATGCACAATAACTAACTAACTCGGTAGAGTTGCATTAGCTGGTTTGAATTCGGCAAATTAAGTAGCAAAAAACTTAGCAAAAATCAACAAATTTTCCTTAAGTGATAATTCTTTATTTACGGTTTCTCTAAGGTTGGTTGTTATGATGCTGATTAAGGTTGGCTTGCTGCTCTAAATAAATGTCTTTGTGATGATGTAGCGTGTGTGTTAACGGACATATAAGCAATCAAAGATGGTGGGCGAGATTGAGTGATGAGCGAAATAACATTAAATTAACCTAATGGTCGTATTTGCGTAATCAATCACGGTTTTCATCATTTATGGCATAATTTGAATCGTAATTATCGTTGAAGAAATTGCATAAACACATTTTTTGTTATTATTTGCTGTTGAACTCAACAAAATAATAAGTTTTAAATCAATCGAATTTAGGAGTCATCTCATGAAACATCTGCTAGTATATTTAGTATTCGTAGTCCTTTAAAACATTCTGGAAGTATTTCAACTTGATTGCAAATGCCTTTAATAACTTTGCATTTAGTAAGTCTAACTAAGCGAAAAGTTATTATACGCATGCCCAGTGAACTTTGCTCATTTTCAGATTTAGCATACTTCAGGGTTTTAGCCAAACGACCGTGTTAAGTATCGTCCCTGAAATCACACTCTTATTCTTTTTCAGTTCAGACCTGATAAATTTATGTTAAAAAAAACTTTATTTAAAAATAACTTTATTTAAATTTATCAAACCTAGTCAGTTATTTGAACTAACTACAACTAAATGATTTTAATCTTACAACAAAACTTTGTTTTATTTTGTTGGATTACTTACTCTGGATTGTAAGCTAAAACATCTTCAATAAAGCAATTTTAAACTAGATCATTTATTTAGAAACATTTTAATTTGTCAGTTTTCTCCTTTTTTTTTTAATTTATAATACTTGCTTTCAACGTGCTGTGGATTACTAGCACATTTTACTAATCTCTACAAAGTTAAGAAAACTGCATTTTTATTATTAAATTTTTAAAGACTAATTTAATTCTTTGAATGTTTTGATTAAAACTATTTTTTTTGTTTGTATATTAATACATAAAGTAATAAAAATAAATTAGAAGTGATGCATATGTAATGTACAGCAGGTCTTGGGTGAAAAAAATTATTGGACTTTAATTTTGATTCTAAATTATTTCTTTAGAACTATGTTCTCAAAAAGTTTTTTTGATTTTTTTTTTCGTAATTATATTTTCTTCGAAAATTTATATTCTTTTAAAAATAATTTAAAAGTTGAAATAGTTTTAAAAAGAATTACAAATATCTTTTCTATGTTTTGTTTACGGTTACTTTTGTTGCTTAAAATACTAAACCATAAAAATTAGTGTTGCACTAATTTGTTCCTTTTAAAAAATTTATCAAGAAAACTAATTTCTTAAGAAAAATAGCTTGTCATAAAAGAACCCCTTCAAATATGAAAGAAATTTTAAAAATAGTTATGGCTGATAGGAAGGATTGCACAAAGTACAACCATTAATAAAACTATTTAAAGACCAATGTAAAAATGCATTCTACCCCGGAAAAAATCTTAGTGTTGATGAATCACTTGTTTGCTTTAGGGGACGGTTGCATTTTAAGCAACATATTCGTACAAAAAGAGTACGGTTTAGCATAAAGCTGTATGAATTGACCACATCAATTGTAATAACCCTAGATTTTTAGATATATTGTGGTAAAGGTATGTTTCGTGAAGACGAAAATGGAGATAAGCTTAGCACTGAGCGAATACTAGCTGCGCTGATGGAACCTTTTTCAGACAAAGGACATTCTCTGTTTACAGATAACTACTAGATAAGACTTCACTAGCAGCTTTTTTTTTAGAAAGGAATACACACCTTTGCAGAATATCAAGCAAAAAAGATACTGTAAAGAAATTGCTGAGTTTGCATTAGAAGAAGGAGAAGCTGTATTCTATCGCTAAACAGTTGATTCAAGTGTTATTGCATGCAAGTATCGAACTGTCAAAAATAAGTCAGGAAATAAGCAGAAGGTTTTATATATGCTGTCAACTTGCCATTCAGCCAAAATGATTTACACTGGTAAAACTTGTGCGAATGACTCTGGAATATACAAATCATCTGTAGTAATGCGTAAAACTTATAGGTAGTACAAAAAATATGCATTCAGAATGATTTCACAAATTGTAATAAATCAGAGATATATGTTTTGAAACCAAAGTCTTGGTTTCGAGACGCCAGGAGACTCATTTTTATCTTTCTTTGTCTTGGTATTGGTCTTGAAGCCTAAAGTCTTGGTCCTAGTCTTGGTCCTAGTCTTGGTCTTGAAACCCTAGATTATTGGTCTTAGCCTGGGTCTCGGACCTCTTCTGTCTTTTACTTTCTTGATTCTTACAAAAAATATCAACTCAATGAATAGATTAGTTATTAATAACAAACCGTTGATCGTCGCAACTTCCCACTCTTAAAAAGAGTAACTCTCATCAGTAATTGCGGGAAGTTTATCAGCAATTTTGACAGTTTAACAAAGGTATGCGTAAAGAAAAAGAGTACACGTCTTTCTAGATACAACTGTTACATCTAGAAAAACGTGTACTCTTTTTCTTTATGCATACCTTCGTTAAATTGTCAAAATGGCTTTAAAAATCACATAAAAAACTTTTTATTTCTGATTTTTTTAAAAGAGAAGAAAAAAGAAAAGTACTAATGGAAATAAAAAATCGGATTACTGAATTTAATATTAAAGGATTTAGAAATTATCAACTCAAAGTAAACTGGACAAAAGACACTTATAAAGCGCATGAATTTTTATCAACCAGTTCTTTAATGTGTATGACAAAGCGTTTCCGATTAAGGAAATCAAAACCAGGCTAAAATGTCTACAAAGTCCATAGATTACAAAAGAACAAATAAAATTTTGTAAAAAAAAAAAAAACTTATGAAAAATTCTTAAAAAATAAAACTTATCAAAACGAAAGGAACATATAAAATTTACAAAAACTTGTTTAAAAACTTGAAAAAAAAAGCTAAAAAAAAGTTATTTCTTAAATTTATTACTAAATAATATTGGAAATTACAAAACAACTTGGAATATAATTAAGGAAGTGATTGGAAACGAATAAACTTGTGGTAACATTTTACTGAAATATTTATATACTGAGGATGAAAGAACAATAAATAATGAGAAAAAATATATTGCAAACTGTTTTAATAACTTTTTTGCAAGCGTGGGTAAAAACCTAGCTAACAAAATAACATCAGGAAAAAATTATTTTAAAATCATATCTAAAAGAAGTGGACTGCGTTATGGATAAGCTTGAGATACTGCTTGATGAAACCAAACAAAAGCGCAGTTGTTGATGGTATAAACCCAATGGTTGTAAAAAAAGTTTTTAATATTATTAAAGAGCCCTACTTATTATTCTTATTTTTTCATTTATAAACGAGTTTTTACTGACCTTTTAAAACTAGCTAGAGTGGTTCCAATGTTTAAAGATGTTAATATCTCAAAGTTATCTAATTACAGACCTATTTCAATAGGTCTCTAATTTGATAACTTTCAATCTCTAATTAGAAAACAAAGTAAATGATAAGACCCCCTTCATATAATTTAAAACAACAAGGCTATCCCTTTAAATCTAAGAAGGAAATCTTTCCTGTAAAAGTGTTTAAAAAACCTTTGCCTAATAAGTAACAAGTAAAAAAAGCAGTTTTTGGTTTGGAGCTTGACCACCAAGGCTCTTAATTGTTTTTTTCTCTCCATTAACATTTAATTAGTTAACAAATTATTTAACTGTTTAATTAATTAATTGTTAACCAAATTAGTATTAAAAAGCAGAGTTAAGTATCTTATTTGCTAGAACAGAGATTGGAAGGAGATTGGAGTTGGAAGTGGAGACTAGCCTCTTCTTTGTTAGAACGGAGGATCTAAAGATCTATGCTGGAGGAGACTTATAGATTGTGTAAAAGGACATCAATGAACCTCATTGCACTACAAGGTCTAAAATGAGAAAGATGTTTTTCTTACCAGCTCTATTTGTATCGATTCAGAGCTCCAAAAGTGAATTAATTCTAAGGCAGCTATATAAAGGACAATTATCTAATCTGCGGCATTTTTTATCTGATTCTTTTTTTGGCTTTTAGAAGTTAAGTCTATCTTGTTGTCTTGAAAAGCTCTCTAAATACCAATGTTAATAGTTTACATAATTATTGAAATAAATTAATTATAGTTATTATATGCAACTATATTTGCGCATTACGCAAATAGCCTTTGTCATTTGTTTTCTCCTCTTTGAAGGAGAAACTAATTGATGGTAAGCTAGCATGTTTTTGTAACATTGCCCAAAACGCAAAATGTTCTAAATAATAATCAGTACGGGTTTAGAAAAAGGCACCCGACAAAACATACAGTAAATAAATTAGTAAATTAATTGTTAAATGAGTTTAAAAACAACCAATATACTCTTGGAATTTTTATTGACATCTCAAAAGCCTTTGATAGTTTGGACTATGATATTCTTCTGCACAAACATATAAGTTATAGAGTCAAAAATAATAATTTTAAATGGGAGTGTTTCTATTTTAAAAAATGCAAACAATGTGTATCTTAAAAGAAAAACTGTCACTAAATTCGAAAACATTACCAACGGAGATCGACAGGGATCTATTTTAGGGCCTTTTACGATATTTACTTGTTATCTAGTATACTAAACATAAATCATTTTAATGACATCACTCAAGTTTTTTACACCCACTCAAGCATTAAGACAAGTTTTCCCACAATGAATCGTGAACTCGTTAAACTCAATATATGGTTTAAAGTCAACAAACTCTCGCTGAACCCTACTAAAAGCAAAGATACTCTCTCTTCTAAATCTTCTAAATCATAAATGTATAAAACTGGATATATGAAGGATAAAAACGGTTTAAAGGTTATTTACTTTCCATTAATTCATAGCTATATTAGTTATCATAACATTGCCTGGGCAACCACTTATTCGTCAAGACTAATCTGTATCATAAAAAAAAACTAAAACAAGCAAGCTGCTATATACTAAATGCTAATAAGTGCACCAGTGCTAGTCCATTGCTTAGAAAGCTTGTAGTGCTAAATGTTTATATTTTAAAAATGTTTAGTTTTCTTTTAATCTAGTTTAAACTAAAATACGATATGTTGTCTAATATTTTTGAAGACCTTTTTTTAATTATAGATCATAAATATCAAACAAATCATTTGTTGTTTAATTATCAAGTATCAAATTTTTTTTGAAAACAATCCGAATTCTCAATAGCTTAGCGAGGGCCATATTTGTGGAACTCATTTATTATTTATATATTTATATATAAATATATATATATATATATATATATATATATATATATATATATATATATATATATATATATATATATATATATATATGTATATATATATATATATATGTGTGTGTATATATATAAATGTTAACCACTGAAACTACATGTTTGTCGACTTTGTCCATCTGAATAAGTGCTTCACTCAAATACTTGTTTTAAAGCTTACCACAATAGACTTAATTATTTATTGTAGTTTTCTTTTTTTGTTTTTTTCCCATATGGTTGACTTTTTTCTTTATCTCACCATTAATTTTTTGTTTCATGCAACAAATATATTCAAAAGATTTATGTTAAAAATAACAAGTTTTATAAAGTTGTTATATTTTTATGATCTCAAGTTTTCTAAAGTTTTTTACAATAAACCTTTTATTTTTTTGCTTTAAACTAGTTATATGATTGCCAAACTGTTTTTAAACAAGTTTTATTTGTTTATAACATAATATTTTAATTTAATTTTGGATTTTACTGCAAAAATCAAAGCTTTGATTTATGTCAAAGTTTTTTTATTATGTAAAGTGACATCTTACAAGTGTGATAAATAATTTTTTTTATTTTTAATTTGTTCAATCAATAAATTAATAAAAAAAAGTACAAGATTCACAGAGATTTGCTTATTATTATAGTCAGTGCAAGGCTTCAAATTCCCTGAGTCAAAATCATGAATTTTGACTTTGGGATTATAGCGGAAAATATTCAAGGGTTAAAAGGGTTAGATATAAAAAATAAAAGACAATAAATAAAAAAAAGCAAAAAACAAGAGCAATAGTGTTATGTTTCTTTTTTGAATTATTATTCATTTAGAATATAAACTTTATTTTTTCATTTTAAGCTAGAAAAAACTTAGTTATATTTAAATATGTTGCATTTCAAAATGTTTGTACTTTTGGTCTGAGGTACACTATTGTTATTTAAAAAAATTGCTATTTTCTCTTTGCAGTTTTTTAGTATTTAATTAGTTTATTCATAGAAACAGTTTCCTTTACATTATCAATAACTATGTTTTACGTTTTGAAACCAAGTTTTTATTGTACTTAAGCATAAAAATTACCAGCAAACCAAAATACAAGACGACCATATAAGCGTTGATAC
>NC_088929.1:7567500-7592500 GCF_038396675.1 Hydra vulgaris | reverse complement strand
TTTTTAAGATAATATTGTTTGAACCTTTCCATCAGTCATTGTAAGTTCAATAATACAATCACTTTAATAGAAGATCCGCAAACCTCTAATAAAATAATACCCAAGCTTTCTATCTCACTTTTAATGTACTGATTTCCTTCAATCACGGATTCCTTGAACTCCATTTCGTATGCAAATTTTATGGGTCTGCAATAGGCTGTGGAGGACGACTTTTGATTTCTTTACATAGGCATCTTTTCGTTGCTGTTTTTAAACCCAGTCAAATCCAATGAGACTAGACCTGTAATAAATAATGATTCTTCACGCTTTAAATCTTTGTTAATGTCAGGTTTTGATAAAACTTGTTATAAATGTTTTGGCCAGTAGCACCATCAAAACCAGCATTAAACGTGAGTGCCATTGTTTTTATTGATTTGTTGTTTAATATCAAGTGCCTTAGCACAGGTTCCTGAACAGCACAGATTCTTTGCAAAGTATGAATCATTAAATCTTTTAAAGGAACTGAAGCTGAATAGTCCTCTACTGTTATATTTTCACGATAACATTTCAATTTTGCATCTCTAACATCATTGTTAGCGGGGTAGATGTTATATTCTTTCTTCAAGGCTCCGCTTCTAATCAATTGATAGGAAGCTTTTGTTAAACTTGCATCAATTGTTAAAGCCAGTGCTTCGTCTGCTGAATATTTAGTTACTTTACCTGTATTTGAAGTATTTAAAACATCCTTGGCAACAACAAAAATAGATTCATCTCTTAATTTTTTATTAGCAGCAAAAAACAATTCATTGGATGAATGAGATTCAATTAAACATGATACATGCTGTTTTTTAGTTCTATTAAAACTATTATCAATAGCAACTAGTTTTCAACCACGTCTAATTGCAGTTGGTTCATCGCCTTTTTTTCCGACACTTAAATATTTATTAAGCCAGTTCACAAACTTCTTTTCAAAAATTTCGACAGTGTAGTTTGCAGATTTCCTTTTTTTTTATACAAATAAACAAACGTAGAACAATTTGCCTAAAATCAATGTCTTTAAGTTCAGCAAAATTTGGCTGAATAATTTCCAAAAATCTTCAGTAATATTTTGTTTTGAAATACTGAGATTGTTTTTTTGGGGGGAAAATTATGAATGTCTAAGTTTAATAAAATCATATCTAAATAATTATTGCAAAAAGTATTTTGTATTTAAAATTTTAATGTTACAATATATATGCCGGGTGGACTATTAATTCTTGGTAATAATTAAGTTACTACAAGTGTTAGTAGTTAAAATCAAATGTAATTATATTACTGTTAATGTTAGTAATTAAATTACTAACAACTATCGAAAATATGTTGTTGTTATGCAAAGTAAGGTATCTATAGCAACCAAAAAAAAATTAACTTGATAAGAATTGGGAATCTCATTTTAATACATACCCCCAATATTGTGTACTTAACGCAAATAAAATTCTGTTAAAACAACGTTAATGAAAAAATGAGTTGTTGCTATGCAATATTTAGTACCATAGCAACTAAGTTAAAACATATATAAAATCTTAACGGGGATTTAAAGTGACGAGCAATCAATTAAAACTCGAACGAAGCATTATATAGCTCAAATAAATATAGGACAGCACATAGCAAATTGTGGTAGTTATTAGTTATAATGCGGCAAAAAATAAATTTCTTAAGGAACTTTTTTTTAATCTATGAGTTTCAAAGTATAACTGAGATAACATGCTATGATAAATTTGTTTCACACATTGGTTTTTCTTATCTCTGAATATTCTAGAACAACATGTACTAATTTTTTGTTTCAAAAACGTAGATGTAATTGAAATACAACACAACGTTGATGTCACAGTTAATTACTTTTTTTTATTTTTTATTATTTTTATTTTTTTCAATATTCAAATGCGTAACTAAGAGATTTAATATAAATAAGTTATCAATAAATTTTCCTTATATATATAGATACTAAAAGTAAATAAGTTTTCAAGATTAGACAATTAAAACTTTTCCAATTTTGTCCACCTACTGGCCCACTGTACAATGTCAGGAAAGTTGCCATATCCAAAAATAATTCAACTTAATGTCTATGGTTTCATTTTCAATACAGCCATATCAATTTGCATATCGAGACATAAAACATTAAGAATACATTTCAACTATTACTTAATAAAGCAAAACATAGATAAATTAGGTAAAGTGAATAAATGAGTTAAAAGTATACTTAACTTATTTTTTTGATTTCATAAAAGATAAATAAAACAATCAGAAAAAACTTGCGAAATACAAGTCACCATTTTAAATTAGGTTTTGTGCAACTAAAATTATAAAGTTTAAAATTACGACACCGAGAATCAACATTTGCGTCATTCCTTTTCCTACTCAAAAAAAAAAAAAAATAATAAATAGTCTACGTTGTACTTTTGTAAACTATGCTAATTTCTTTAAGAATGCTCGGTCTTACTTGATAAAAAATCAAAAAATATATTACATTCTGGCTTCTTAGATTTAAAACATGGAAATGAAAATCAATATTTTCAACCATTTTATCTATAGGTTACACAAAACAACTTTATAAAGGACAATAACATAGTCAAGAGTTTTAATACTACTTAACATATTATTGCAGAGTTTAGAGTTTATTATTTAAAAAACGTTTTAATTAGTTAGAGTTTCACTTTTATTGGTAAAAAATTTAAAAACAGCTTTAATTAAAGACTTTTCACTGAACTTTTTAAATTATATGAGCGATTATGCCTAATCAGTTAAAAGTTTTGGTATAAATTTTCTTGGGTTCTGATGTTTTACAAATAATAACATTATGAAAAAAAAGGTATTAACCAAAAAGATTATTCAATAAATGTGTAATTTTTTTGCCAATACCATAATAAGTCGTTAATAAAAAAAATTAGGATCATGCTACAACATTAAATATAAACAAAAAAAAACTTTGCCAACTAAGTGTTTTTTTATAATGTTATAATAGTAAAAACTTTAGTTTTTAATATTATAACATAAAAGAAAAACAATAACTTTTAATTTTTGACTGCCTGGAAAGATTAAACTTTTCCCGTCCTCATCAAACTACTCTTCACATACATACATATATATACTTAAATTTTAGAAAAAACATTTTTGAATGGAACTTAAAGTTTCATGCATATCGGCAATCATCAGCCATAAAGTACAAAATCAAAAGTATAAAAAACTGTTTAAAGTTACAAACTACGGTAGAATGAGTTCTGACATTATAATACGAGAAGACTTAATGGAAAACTTTTCTCCGCAATCGAATAATGAAAGGAGAAATTTATTTTTGTGTCTGCATTAAGAGCCTAATTCGCCTCTTTTGTTTAGCAGATTGTTTTCTTTGTAAAATATTATTTCGAATTTTTTATTTAAACAAAGCTAACATATTTTTGACGCAGGATTGAGTAATTTACAGCGTTTAATAATTTTCCATTTGATTGAAGTTGTGAAATTGTTTTCTTTTAACTCCCATGCCTCCTAAGACAACTCAGTGTCGTTTTTGTATTTTTTTATGTTAAAAGATTTTTGATGGTTCGCATAACGTAGCTTAAATGAGGTTTCGCTTATCCCAATGTATACTTTATCGTTGTATTGAGGTTTATTTGAGCTTACGGTGGTTTGGTAAACGATGTTGTTAGACAAGCAATTGTTGTTCATTGGACAAAGAGATTTTTTAATACAATTGAAGACTTTTTCTGATAATTTTACATAGCTATATAAAGTATTTTTGTTATGTGAGTTGATAATAGATTTAATGTTAGGAATATAGGAATATCTTTAAATTGTGTTTCTGTTAAATATTTTGTGTATTTTGTGCTTTTAAGGAAAATGCTTGTTAATCAGGGTTAAAAGGCGTTGACAAATTTTGGTTGTAACATTTTTACTAAATGGAGGATTGTACCAGATTTTGTTTCGTTTGCGGTTATTTTTTGGAACATTTTTTATGCTTAGTTTATATGTCAACTTATTAGTGTATCCCGATTGCGTTAATGCGTCTTCATAAAGGTGTGTCGATTTTTTAAAAATAACTTCATTTAATGAGTTGGCGGACAATCTTATCTCGATATTTTTTGAAAGATTTGAATTTTTTGAAAGATTTATTATGCAAGGCGGATGGTTAGAATCAGCATATACATAACTTATTATTTTCAGGCTTGCAGTATGGTTGAAAAGAATTTTGAGTAAGATTAAAAGTTAAATTAAGGTAGATAACAATTTTAAGGTTGCGATTTATAGAGATGTTGAGATTTTTACCTTTGAAAACTTGAACAACATGCTTTTTTATTTGTTCCATTTGATGGCCATTTTTGTTCTTAAAAACTGCTAACCTGTCATCTCGATATAAACCAAATTCATTTTTGTTGTAGATCTGCAAAAGTTGATCTAAAAGAAAAATCCCAACTAGTTTGCAAACTTCCGCGCCATCATAGGCTCCCATAGTAAAATCAAAAAATCCTGCTTTTTTCTTAATCCATGATATGCCACCGTTAAAAATGAAAGATTTTCTTGCATGACGTATAATGGATATGCTTTGCTTGTCTATAATTATATGTTGCTCGGCAAAGGCAATTGCGTTATTTAGCATGTTTTCATCAATTGACGGATAAAAATCATTCATGTCAAATACCGAAAATTTACAAAGGTGTTTATCACCAATTTTTCGGAACCAATTTATCACATTCTGCGTATTTTTCCATTGTTTTAAACAGAGCCTATTGTTTTGAAGGGTTGTTTATGAAGTTGGCTTTGTGACCTTTTAAATTTATAAAACATTCGGCAGTTCCGTTTATCTCGATTTTATTAAAAATATCGTGGTTTGTCAAAATTTGCTTACTTTTTTTATTTACTACGTCTTTTAGATTTGGGTCGGCCTTTTTTTATATGTTTTTTTTATATTTTTGATTTTGTGCTTCATGGCTGATGATTGCCGATAGGCATGAAACTTTAAGTTCCATTAAAAGTCGTTTTTTCGAAAATGTAAGTATAAAACGCTCTGTTTTTGAAAAAATATATAATTTTTTAAATATTGAGCACTCTTCCAGTGGGCAGGGTACGTTTTTAAAACGTTTTTTAGACGTTTTTATAAGGTTTAAAGTTAATAAAAACGTCCAAAGAACGTTTTAAAAACGTCCAAAGAACGTTCTGTGCCCAATGGGCTACAACGATCAAGAGTTTTGTATTTTTGATACTAAATCATACAATAACATTATATATATATATATATATATATATATATATATATATATATATATATATATATATATATATATATATATATATACATACATACATACATACACATATATAAAATCTTCAAACAGGCGAATCTCCAACACAATTGTATTTTAATTGTTACCATTGTAAAACCAACTGGGTCTGTTCGAATGGCAGTGCTTTTTAGGCAACAAAGTCAGCCAGTTTGTACACAACTATTCTAAGCGTTAGTTATGACCAAAGCCTAAGACAAATAATTTATCAATGAAAATAAACTTTTATTTACTATGTTAAACATACAATAGTAAAAAAAGGGAAAATTTATCTATCGAACGCGCTTAAAGTAAAATATTATAGTTTATTTAAGTTTTACATTAACAATTATCAAAAATAAAAATAAAAACATATATAAAAATTCTTAGATTTTTAAATTTATTTTTAACTTTAATTAGTTTAAAATGAACACTTTGCCTTTATTATTAAGTGTTAAAACTTTGTTTTAATAGCTATCATTCTAGCTAATTGATAACATAATGAAAATAATTATCATTACATTTTGATTTGCAAACCTAATTTTCATGTTTTGCCGCCAAATATAATTTAGAGACATGTTTGAAATGTTTAATTTAATTGTTAGAACACTTTCATAATCAATATCTTATATTTCTTAGGTATAGAAAAAAAAAAAAAAAAAATATGTTTGATAAATATTTGCTCAAAAATCAAATAATTTTACTTTATTTTGATTATTTCTGGAGAAATTTTGAGCTTTATCAAATGCTGAGTCAAATCCATAACTTTTAAACTCTAAATGATAATTAAAAGTCAATAAAATTGACTCAAATAAATTGATTGATAAGTATAAAACGCTAAAAATTACTTTTTTAACTCAACGTCTCATATTTAGTATAGAAAAGCAGGAAAAGGACAGATCCAGACCATTTAATAAGGAGATAAGGAGGAAGATGGTAGCAGTAGTAGTAGTAGTAGTAGTAGTAGTAGTAGTAGTAGTAGTAGTAGTAGTAGTAGTAGTAGTAATAGTAGTAGTAGTAGTAGTAGTAGTAGTAGTAGTAGTAGTAGTAGTAGTAGTAGTAGTAGTAGTAGTAGTAGTAGTAGTAGTAATGAGTATAAAAATAGCTATAGCAATTTGTATTTTTAATATTTGTAATCTTTATACTTGAAATCATTTTAAATTATCTCTAGGTATGGATGATGATAAAACAAATTTGAGTAATACTTTATGTAAGTGCAATAAATTTTTTTATTTCCATTTATCTTAACGATTTTATCTTAAATATAAGTTTTTTTAACATTAAGTTTATATTCTGTAAAAATTATTTGTAATCTTTGAAAAAACTTGAAGGTAGATTAAAAATTATTTTAAATCTACCTTCAAGTTGATACATAAAAAAAGTATAAACCACAAAAATGAACATAGATAAATAAAAGTATTAAAAACATAGTTTTATCATTTCAGCTGGCAAGACTTTTATCGTGTGTGTAAAGTAACTTAAAGAGCATCTGTTTGTTACTTATAGAGCATCATGTGTTGAATACTAAAGTATTTAACACATTATGCTCTTTAAGTAACAAACCGTGACACGCAATATTTAGAAAAAAATGTGGAAGGCGATATTGACTTCTTTAAAATGGATGCGGAAGGCTGAAAATACTTATTTGATTCTTTTATGTTACTACTTTACTTAGTCGGTTGAAAAAATGTTAAAAATATGCTGTGCTTGTGGCTGTTCTTCAAATTACTTATCACAAAAAAAAGTCAAACAAATTTAAAACGTCAGTTTACAGATTTCCAAGAGAGAAAGAAAAGAAAACAGGTTGAATAAAATGCATTTCAAATGTTAATTTAAAATTTTTTTGACAAAATTGATTTATTTTTAGCACAATTATAATTATGACTTATTTTGTGACATATTTTTAAATAAAAAACGAAATTTGCAATATCACGATATTTAAACCATTTAACATGAGGCAGTAAAGAAATAGGTATGAATAAGCAAATTAACTCCATGAACACGAATAAGCAAAGCTTTATTGAAATCACCAGAGCACTTGAGTATTTTTTCACCTCTCGTACACTTCATAAATAATTGCGTATTAATTTTTAACTACCTTCTATTCGACCATTAACACGAATTACTTCAAAAATTTCGAATGCCGCTGATAATTTTTTTTTATAAAGAAATTTTAAATAATTCATGTGATGATCAAAAAACGTGTATTACTCTCCACAATAAGGTGTGTTAAAAAAATGTTATTGTATCATAAAGGTGCTCTTTTTGATAAAGCATTAGATGACCCAAATTCTTTAGCTACTTTAGATTGTTAAAACTGTTTTAGGTGTCATGATAACGTGTATGTTGAGTGGACCTAAATTTTTTGTTAAAATTTTACTTATAAACAAATTAAACTCTCGATATTTGTAAGACCAAACTTATTTGACTGTAGAAGTAGGAAGAGAGTCTAATGGTAAAGCAGAGATATGATGGAAATCGTGGAAGGTTTAATGGAAATCAAATGAAATGAAAGTTGAACTTAGAATTGACGTTACGTATGACAAGTAATAAAGGTAAACCTATCAAATAAGACATAAATTTGGCGGCGCATACATTTTAAGTGTTCTGCAAATATTTGAAAAATTAAATATTTCTAAAACTTCACTTTTGCTGTCAATCACTGCGCGACATAATATAAGACACCCCAAAAAGATTTATAAAACTCTACTAAACTTTTATATTGAAAAACTAATTTCTATTGTAAATGAAAGCAAAGGGTTTACATCACTAAACAACATTTTAACAAATTTGTTTTTAATGTAAATTGCATTTTATAAAAAAAACCGTTTTATCAGTGCGAAAAAATTCATAAGACAATTTTACTAAAAACCTTTTATTTTCAACCGCAGTTGTGGACAATTAAAAATATTTAATTGATGTAGACACTTGACAGACGATTATCTAACTGTAAACTTTTGTGAACTGTCAAATGTATAGTTCAAGTTTTTTTATTACGCATAAAATAACAAACTAATTAATAATGAGTTATGATGCACCGTTGAGTCAAGGTGCAAAAAAAGTGCTCTCTAACTTATCGATAATGGGTCACTCCGTTAGTTACATGACTAGAGCTATTGGGCGCAGTCCAACTGTGATTAAAAACTACGTTAATAGTTCTCATATGTATGGAATAAAAAAAAGTCCTAATCCATCAACGCTATGTAACCGTGATAGGCGAAAGTTGTTCAGACAAGCTTCAAATTATTCATTAACTGCACGTCAAATTGCTCCAGAAGCAGCTGTGACTGCTAATATACGTACAGTTCAGCAAGTTATTCATAATACTTTTTACTTTTTGCGCAAAAAACTTCAGCAAAAATCACCTTTGACAACAAATCACAAAAACAATCAAATAACTTTTGCAAAGAACCATAAACGCATGGAAAAAAGAATGGTAACAAGCAGTATTTTCTGACAAAAAACGAATTTGTCTTGATTGGCCAGATAGATGGAATTAATATTTTAAACAAAATTTAAAGATAAGTAATGATGTAAAGGGTGATGTCGGTTCTTAACAGAAAAACTTCTTAAAAGAAAAAGTTAAATAATAAAAAAGAATAAAACGAAAATAAAAATAAAATAGTATTTGAGATACTTCATATTCATGTAAATATTTTTTTAAGGTCCTTTTAAAAGTTTGAATTGAAATAGTAGTTTAGGGGAGAGTGGGGTAATGGCGAACGCGGGGTAACTCCGAACATGGTCAAAACAGCATTGTAAAAAAATAAATTCGACAATTTTTTTTTACCTGCTGAGAAGGGATCCTATGCTCAGTTCCAGACGTGCAGTAGTGTAATGAAGCTGCGGATGTTGTTCACTATAATTTGATTTTAAATTTTTCTGATAATTTTATGCAACTTTTTTCTTGAGTAACACTTTGTTGTAGCTTCTATGGAAATAAAGTCACTCCTTTTTTTTGTTTTTGTTGCATAATATAGTTTTTAGACTTAGTTATTACAATTAGCTTTTTATTTGCTATTACACAACAGTGCTTGTGATTGCCCCCCAATGTGTTCGGAATTACGCCACGTAGGCAGGGTAATTCCGAACACCAATGGTTTTATTTCTGGCATAAATTTTTATTTTATGATAAGATTTTTAAAAATTCCTTTTGAGGGTTTGTGACTGAGTAGTTAAACTAATTGATAAGCAATAAATATGATCAATTTTGTATAACTGGTGTCTTTAATTCGCATTCCCGCTTAGGTGTTCGCCAATACCCCACTCTCCCCTACTATTTTTGTGGACATATGAATTTCACAATTATGGCCCTCGGTAACTTATAGAGAATTCGGATTGTTTAAAAAAAAATTTTGATACCTAATAAATAAACAACAAATGCTTTGTTTGATATTTATAATCTATAATTAAAAAAAGGTCTTCAGAAATATAAGATAACTTATGGTATTTTCATTTAAACTTGATTAAAAAAATATTATAAACATTTAATTTATAAACATTCAGCACTCCAAGCGTTCTAAGCAGTGGACAAGCACTGGTGCATTTATTAGCATTTATTATAATGCAGCTTGCTTGTATTACTTTTTTTTAAAATACAGGTTAGTCTTGACGGATAAGTGGTTGCCCAGGCAATGTTACAATAACTAATATAGCTATGAATTAATTGAAAGTAAATAAACTTTAAACCGTTTTTATCCTTCATATATTCAGTTTTATACATTTATGATTTAGAAGATTTAGAAGAGAGAGTATCTTTGCTTTTAGTAGGGTTCAGCGAGAGTTTCTTGGCTTTAAAACCATTCATTGAGGTTATCGAGATCACGTATCATAGTGGGAAAAATTGTCTTAATGTTTGAGTGGATGTAAAAAACTTGAGTGATGTCATTAAAATGATTTAAGTTTAGTATACAAGATGACAAGCAAATATCGCTGATATAAATAATAAACAATAAAAGCCCTAGAATAGATCCCTATGGAACTCCGCAGGTAATATTTTCGAATTTAGCGAAGGTTTTTCTGATAAGATACGCATTGTTTGCATTTGTTAAAATAGAAACAACCCCAATAAAATTATTATTTTTGACTCTATAACTCATATGTTTGTACAGAAGAATATCATAGTCCAAACTATCAAAGGCTTTTGAGATGTCAATAAACACTTCAAGAGTATATTGGTTGTTTTTAAACTTATTTAACAATTCTTTTATTAATTTAATTACTGTATATTTTGTCGGATGCCTTTTTCTAAATCCGTACTGATTATTATTTAGAACATTTTGCGTTGTGGGCAGTTGTAAAACTTATTATGCATTATTCTCTCTAGAATTTTACAAAAACATGCTAATTTACCATCAATTAGTTTCTCTTTCATAGAGAAGAAAACGAATGACAAAGGGTATTCGCCTAATGCGCAAATATAATTGTTTATAATAACTATAATTAAACTATTTTAATAATTATGTAAATTATTAACATTGGTATTTAGAGAGCTTTTTTAAATACCTAGATATACTAAACTTCTAAAAGCCAAAAAATGAATTAGATAAAAAATGCCACAGAGAATTGTCCACCATATAGCTGCCTTAGAATTAATACACTTTTAGAGCTCTGAATCTATACAAATGAAGCTCGAAAGAAAAATATATTTCTCTTTTTAGTCTTTTTAGTGCAATGAGTTTCATTGATGTCCTTTTACACAATCTATAAGTCTCCTCCACATTGATCTTTAGATCCTGCGTTTTAACAAAGAAGAGACTAGTCTCCACTTTAGAATTGTAATTTGGTGTCTAATAGAGAGAAAGAGAACAGAAGAGAGTTTTGGTGGTCAAATTCCAAACCAAAAAAATCTTTTTTTCTTGTTACTTATTAGGCAAAGGTTGTTAAAACACTTTTACAGGAAAGATTCTCTTCTAAGATTCGCTGGAATAGCCTAGTTACTTCAAAGTAAATGAAGGGGCTCCCTTTAAATTAACCACATTTCAATCTTTTTGACTTAAAGCAGCAAAAGGGATTTGATAACAAAAAAAAGTGTTGCATTATTTATTAACAAGTCAGGTTGAGCACCACATTTTCCCCTTGTTAGAGGAAGTTCCTTCTTCTGACTGCTATAAATCACTTTGAAATTCATTTAACTCAACTTTAAGTGAATTGTTTGATGCTCCGCTTGTTCACAGTACTTTGAACTATACATATTGAGTGCAGAAGGTGATCTTAAATGAGATAGAGTGCTTTTTCGTTCCTGTTGGTCCTTATAGACTGACTGTGTGTTATGGTAAATATTATAGATATTATATGGTAAATATTATTAAGAGAAAAATTGAAGTTTTAACGTTTCTACCAATGATTTGAGCTATGAATTGTTTTTTTCTTTTTACTTTTACTAAAGCAGAAGTTTCGTTTACTTTAAACCCGATGCAAAAACTTTTATAATTAATAACTGGCTTGGTCCTGTTATTGACAAGGCGGCTTTTTTGCCTAAAAAAGGTAACGCTATAATATTCCTTTTTTCTTCAATAGTCAAATACTTCTTAATAAAGGAGCGCTTTTATCGTGAAATTGTCAACAATTGTCTTGCTTGCTTCAACTTTTCAACAAAACCGTTGCTCACTTATAAAACGCACTACCTAACAATGTTGTTAATGGTATTAGTGTCGACTGCTTCAAAGCAAAATTTAATCAGCTGCCATTATAATTACCACAGCCCAGCATCTTCTGTGCAATCGAGCACATGCTAGCTAACTGTTCATTGGCTTACGGAATACACCCGGTTCCTTTTATCTTAAATACACTTAAATCCTTTTTTTTCGTATAAAATTGTTTACAGCTAATTAAAATAACAAAATTTATAATCCGAATTTTTTTTATTTTTATTCCAAATACTACCTAAGTAGCAAAGAATATTGGCGCAACTGTGGGGAGATATTGCCTGCAAATTTGGCCCAATTTTGTTAATCGCGCCAAAATTGCATTGTTAACTTTTTGCCAATACTGGCCGATATTAGCGGCACATAATTGCGCTAATATAGTGCCGCCAATATTGGCAAAATATTCATATTGCAAAAAAATACTAATGCAAATATAATACTAGCGGATAAAGGCAAAATATAGTTTACCGTATTATGCCAATATTGTAAACATTATAAAGCCAATATTGAGTACTTTTGGTTAAAGTTTTTTGATTAAAAAGTAGTGACAAAACAATATTAAGTCTTTTATATTTTTTAAAAGATTTCAAATTTCAATGGTCTTTTATTAACTTTTAATAGTAAAAATTTTAAACATTTTTTTTTGTTTAAATAGTACTATAGTACTAGGCTGCATAATTCTTTTAAGTTTAACAGGGTATAGTCTTGGAATCGACAGTGGTTTTACAACGCTTTAGGAAAAAACGAATTTTTAAATCATTAAATTTATTTGGCGTTATATGGAACAGATACAAATGAAAAAAAAGGAGAAAGAATGCTCTAAAAACGAAATACAATAAAGTAAAATCAAGGCTGTTTAAATACAAGCAATAATAATATGCATATATTTATTTATAAACTACTGCATTAAACTCTCACGAGAGTGGGAATTGACTTTCATTACTTTGCCAATGCTTATTTAATTACTCAATTGTTGTTCTGTTTTTTCTTTTGTCATCTCTGGCTGTGACGAGAAAGCCGCCAATTCTTTCTTTAATACTTTTGTCAGTAGCGATTTTAAATTTAAGAAATACGACGATAAATAATTAAATATACGAACAACTAAACATAACTCTAAAAATTGTGTTGCAAATATCATCACAATATAATTTAAAAATATATATTTTTTCACGTATGAATATTGTAAAATAATTAGCTTTTACTAAAGCATTTTTCTATTAAAAAGAAATGGAATGTAGAATACAAATTTTATGCCTTACCTATGACGACCATTGTTTTCTTTCATACAATGAGTATAACAAACATACTTCTTTGGCCATTAGATGTATTAAGTTTGATGTTGTTGTTTGTAAGCATCTATTACAACCAATTTAAGGAAATTCATCTAAAATAAATAAAAAAACAAATGTAATATAATTGGTTTGAATAAAATTACAATGGTACCTCACATGTGTACGTTTTAAACAGGTTTCCTTAGTGTCATATCCTCATTAAAATATGACATTATGGAAAAGTAAAAGTAATTGGTTACAAATATATGCAAATCCATAGGTTAACCTGTTTTGCATATCGGGACTGACTTTTTTTATAAAAAATTTTATAAAGCTATAATAACACTAGGAAGAATACTATCAAGAATCCCGTACAGATTTGTGAACTTCTCCTACTCTTACCCACAATTACACAATAATATGCAATTATCCAACATTGGCTGTCTTTGCCTCAGCAAAATTTTGAGGCAAATGCACCCTAAAGATGTCAAAGATGTTTGAGATTAGTAGTCATTGCTATACGAAATGAGCTAACAGGACATTAAATATAGAAACAACAACAAAGTGTGAGAAGCACTTATGTAAACCATTCTTATCTACAACAAAATAATAATCAACAATCGAATGTATCATATACTTTAAAGAATAGAAATTTTAATAGTACACGATACTGTTTCCAAAAACTATTAAATAATATTAATTCACTGGTACATACTAAAGATTCATAGGTATCTTTATCTCATGATTTTTCATCCAGGTCTAAAAGATCCTTTTTCCTTGTTAACCGGCAAATAAATCCATAAAATTGAAGAATATGATCGTGCTATGCTCTGATTGCCAACCATACAGGGAAACACTAAACTCTTTTCTGAATTGGTTTGAAAAGTGTTTAATTTTTTCAAATCGTATTGAATGCCATCAAGCATATCGAAACCTTTCCTCTCAAATACTGCAATTTAAAATACAAAATTGACTTTAATTAGAAAGCTAATCAATTTCAATAGATTAGGTCTGAATTAAAATCGAAAATTAACAAATAATCTGTGAATGTAATTCTTTTGCAGCAAATCAGGTGCCTAAAGCAGCCACAATATTTCCAAGTTCCGGTCACAAGAGGGGGATATTGGGAGAGAATGAATAGAAGGATATGGTTCAATATATCAAACTGGATATATCAAACAAAACCTTTTAGGGACTTTCCAAACTGCAGTTGTGGGTTGCAATACTTTTTTGCTATCAAAAGATTTCTTTAATCTTTGGAAAACTGATAGACAGTCACCTCAGTGTCACTTTTAATGCAACCAGCAATTTTTTAAACTGGAGGCATAGCTAATTCTACTTCATCACTATCAACAGCCGTTTCAATGCTTGATGTAAACTATAACTTTTCCATCCGTTCTAAATCAGCTTTATAACTATCTTAAAAAATATAAAGTAAAGATGAAACTTTACTTGACAAGGAACAATTCAAGGGGGCATCAACTGTATTTGAGCTTCCAAGTGATTAGGCCAATACATTAAACTTTCATCAATCAGTCATGAAAAACGGATTACTTTCAAGGCACACATATTTGTTTTTTACATTGAAAATTCAGCCTAACAAATTTTTTAAACTTTATTGTCATCTTGAATTTAAATTCACGCTAATTTATCTGCACTAAATACAAAATGCAACATAAATAAACTTCAGGCTAATTTTTTTCATATTATAATCTTTTTTAACTAAAAACATTAGTCGAAAATTTATTGAGTTTTATTTTTTAATGTAAAATGTAATCAATTTTTATTTCAAGAAGAGTTACTGCTTTACTGGTTAGTAAAAGAAAGTGAATTTTAAAGTTTGTATGGTTTGGTCAGGTCTCCATAAAAATATTTTTTTATTTAAATATGAAATTATGAAAAAGTTAAAAATACTTGTTACAACGGGGTGCTTCAGAGTGATTATTTTCTTAATATGATAATTTTATAGAGACATACAAACACTTGGAAGAATACTATACCGAATATCCTCTTACCCTTACCAAAAACTATCGAGAGGATTTTTTGTATCAGTGTTTTGATTCTCCATGAGCAGTTGCCCTTCCAACGACTTTACAGCCATAGTAAATGCATCTTGAAGATAAACAACTTGAGACACTAAATTATTACCCTGAGATAAGGAGAGTCAATGGAGCATGAAATTTAGATTTCACGCTCAATGAGTTAGCCAGAATGAGTTAGCCAGTCATAAAAGATAAAAATTGAACTACAGTTTATTAGGAATACTTTTTTTAAGGCATTTTAGTGTGTGTATTATTTTTTAGTTATACAACTTTAAAAAAATGTGTTTTATATGCAGCATTAAAAAAAAAGAACATAAAAAGTAATTGGTGCTAATTAGTTTTATATTAATTAGCACCAAAAACGAAGGTTTTGTTTTTAGAAATAGTGTAATTAGGCATGAGAAAAAGGCCAAACAATTTCTTATTTGTTTGTATCTACTTGTGCCGATCTAGTCCTTTATATGTAATTTTTGCACGTTTATATGTAATAATTGTACATTTGATGTTAGGAATATGCATCTAGATGTTTTTAAAATGCTGCAACAGGTGTTAAACATTCAGTTTCAGATGGTAGACTAATCCGCAAATCTGTGACTCGCATACTAAAAAAGTTTTTCCGTTTTTATGTCTTAAATAATACCTTCTTCAAGTTATAAGCGTGACCGTGAGTGCTGATGGAGCAATACCAAATGATATTTAATGAGAACACAAAAGGGTTGTTGCTACATTTATAAAAACTATGTATTTATTTGTTAGTTTCCACCATGTCGTTATCTATGAAACGTTAGCTCATGCTAATTAAGTTTAGTCTCAGTAGTCTTTGGTTGTAACTAAGCCCAGTCAGGCCACAATCAGATTTACTAGACTTGCGTAGAATATTTTCAATTATTCGTTAATTATTTTTAAGCCTAGGATAGTTGGCAGAGCTGCGATAATCAAGGTGTGACAAGCAAGGGAAAAACCAAATTACGAAATGAGATATTGAGATTTCAGATAAATTGAACAATTTTATTTGCGGTGTTAATCTTTGTATTTAGAAAAGAAAAAAAAAGTCAAAATTCTATCAACAAAGACGCCGAGGCCTTTTTTTAATAAGAAAGTTTTTGATTAATTGAGGAGGTCCGATTTATGTAACAACGAGTGTATAAATGACTTTTTTGTGTTTATTGGTTCTAAGTGCATAACTTGACATTTTTTTTACATTTAAACTTATTTTCCATAACTTTTTCCAGTTTGCTATAATGCCTATATTGTTTTGCAGATTATTGCATAATGAACTATCAGAAAGTAATTTGTATAACTTAGTATTATCTCCAAATTGGGCTAAAAACTGAACCCGGGGGACTCCACTAGTTACTTTTATCTATTCTGAATATTTACCACTAACATTGATGCTCTACTGTCTATGTCTTAGAAATAATTCTATCCAATTGTAGAGTTTGTCATCTATTTCATATGCTTTTAATTTTAGAAGTAGGAGATTTCTTAGTAGGAAATTTCACAGTCCCATACTCTTTAGAGTGTGGAATTGTGTCAAAAGTTTTTAATTTATCAAGATATATATTTTCTATGTTAGTTTTATTTTCCAAAGCTAGAGTTTGTCAATAACTGATATTAAGTTTATTTTAATTGATATTAAGTTTATTATGATATTATGCGATTAATGCTTTTCAACTTTGGCAATATGCAAATAATAAAATTAAATTAAAAATTAAAGAAAATAATCATATAGGGAGGCAAAAGCCCAATATGAATAAATAGTAAAGTATGTTAAAATGACTCTCACCATTTAAAATAATTTGCTGGCTCTTTTGCAATATTTTTCACTCGATAAATAATTTTTAAAAACTCTTTTTGTATATATACAAAGTGTGTTTTCAACTTCATGGCTTTTTTTATGTTTTATTTGAACAATAGTACTATTTTATACCGTATTTAACAAATGCATTTTAAATGATGATGATTATATATAGTCAAAGTATGTCTTAAGTTTAAATTATAAACTGTTTTTAAATAAAATTAAAAAACTTTTCTTTTTTTTAAAAGTGCTTTAAGTTTTGTGATGAGAAGAAGTTTTGCCAATATATAAATATATATATATATATATATATATATATATATATATATATATATAATATATATATATATATATATATATATAAATATATATATATATATATATATACATATATATATATATATATATATATATATATATATATATATATATATATATATATATATATATATATAAATATATATATATATATATATATATATATATATATATATATATATATATATATATATATATATATATATATGTATACATACATGGTGTCATTCAAGAAAATACAGGAAATAATACCCTAACAAAACAAATATGGGAAGTATTAACCAATTATTACAGGAGGTTGATGTTATTAGTGTCAAGTATTGGTGTACAGTTTGTACTGGGAGTCTTTATTGACCTTACAACAGCTTTCGATACGATCAACTATAAAATTCTGATTGAAAAAATGAAAATGTATTGTATAAAAAACAAATCTATTAAATGGTTAACCAGTTATTTAAATAATAGACAACAATGTGTTATAATTGACGATATTTCTAATTCAAAGCTATTAAAAATAAAATGTGGTGTTCTTCAGGGATCAGTTCTTGCTCCCTTGTTGTTTCTTATATACATTAACGACCTTTCTATAGCTACAAATCTTGATTGCATTATGTTCGCAGGTGATACAAATCTGTTTTATTCATCTTCTTCTTTCGATGACCTTTTTGACAGAGTCAACTTTGAGCTTCAACAATTTAAAATATGGTTCAGTGCTAATAAATTATCAATAAACGAACAAAAAACTAAATATATTTTATTTCATTCAAAGCAACAAAAAAAGGCATTTCCATCAACTCTTCCCTCTCTAAATATCGATTGCAACAATATTAGAAGAACCCAAACAACTAAATTTCTTGGAGTGGTTATAGACGAAAATGTTGCATGGACAGTCCAAATAAAGGCCATCAACACTCAAATATCTAAAAATCTTGGTTTACTTTGCAAAGCTAGACTATTTTTATCACAAAAAAACTTAAAAATTCTTTACTTTTCATTTATACATAGTCAATGACTATGTATAAATGACTATTAGTTATCTTGCATAAGTTAACATTGCTTGGGGAAGCACACACAAGACAAAATTAATGTCTCTTTATCGACAACAGAAACATGCTTCTTGAATTATATATTATAAAAACAAACATACACATGCTAAACCTCTTTTAAAAGAAATGAAAACGCTAAACATTTATCAAATCAATATCTATGCTAATATACTATTTATGCTAATATACAATATGGAATAAGTACCTTTACGTTTCACAAAAAACTTCTTTTATTCAATTACCAATAATTTTAACATTAGAGCAACAGGTAACTTTATCGCACCCCCCCCAAAAAAAAAAAAAACTCTCAATTCTCTATCTCTTATCGCGGCCCCTATTTAAACAACAAATTAATTCCGAAATACACCTTAATTACTCTTCCGAAAATATATTTTCTTTAAAGTCAAAACTTAAAAATCTTGTTCTTAATATAGATAATTACATAGAATTAGTTTAGTTCACATGATAAGTAAAAACTTGAACAAAACTTGAACTAAAAACAATCTACAATGTGAGAAAAGTCTGATTTATATATATATATATATATATATATATATATAATATATATATATATATATATATATATAAAACTTTCAAAAAACAAATAAAATAAATAAAACAAAAAAAGTAAAATAAAATACACACACAAAAATCATAATTTAACTAGATAAAAAACAAAATTTTATCACAATATTTAGAATATTTGTGCATAAGAATAACAATGTTAATGTGTATCTTCCATAATACCCAAGGTTCTCGATGGTAAGACTTATTCAGTCATCTACGAGTTCCCTATAACAATATAATTTATCTTAAAGTCTTTCATAATATTTTCAACTAATGCTTCCTTAATTAATTAATTTTTTCAACTGTTTCTTCATTTTTAACTGAGTATTATTTTTTCTGTTAAATGTATTTTATTAGTATTTGGTTAAATATAATCTTTTGTAACGGAAGTATATTTTTCTTATACTACGATGTGAAAAATGTGTAACTAATATGTTGTTGTGAAAATGTAAATAAAAAAATAAAAAAAAGTAGGGATGCCATTTTTTATAGTGTATTATAAAACTGTAATATAAATAATAATACTAAAATAATGTTAGACAATAATTAAAAACCTTATAACAGTTAAAAGCAATAATAATAACTTGTTTGAGATATTAATTAACGAACTTAGGAAAGGATAAATTATTACGTATTTATTTCTTAAATGATCATCTAAAATAAATAGAGTATAAAACATATATCTTACAGATGAAATCAACTCAATATATTTTCATATAAGAGCAAACTTACTATTTTGATCTTGATACTTATAATATAGCAATATTTTCCCATTTCTTCTCTCGATCCATTCTGTTTTAAATTGATTACAGCCAGTTCTTCTCATAATACAATTTGTCTTAAATCAATTATAACCTCTCCTTCTCGTGATTTAATCCGTAAATGTGGAATTAAAGGATTTCATTACTTTTACCACTTCTATTTGCAAGAAGAAGTGTTATATGCTATTAATTTTAATGTTATTACGAGCTCGTGATACAATCTGTTTAAAAATAAATTACAACAACTTCGTGATTCAATCTGTAAATGTTGAATTAAAAATACTTCTCTTACTTCTTTCCTTATAATAACTTAAATTTTTTTTAAAACCTGGTTTTTATCGTAAAAAATTAGGATCTCTGTATACGTAAAAAGATGCTAATATTTACACTTAAACACATTTAACAGAATACAAGATCTTATAAAATCCCGAAATGTTACGCATGCGTACCAATATGTAAAAATGTCAAAATTGGTCAATATTGAAGAAATATTACCTATTTAGTAAGAAGCCATTATTGATAAACAAAAATTCACCAATATTGGCATGTCAACAATGTTCAACATTGGCATGGTAATATTGCGCCAATATTGGCATTCTAATATAAGTAAAACAAAAAGGAGGTAACTTTTGTATGTTCATATTGTCCAATACCGATATGCCAATATTTGCGCAACACTGTTTGCCAATATTGTTATCTTGACTGAGATTGACCTAGATACCCAATTTTGCAACAATGTTGCGCTGATATTGTTGCTACTTGGGTAAAGTTTCAAACTCAAATAAAAAAATTAAGCATATTTCTTGTTATCAATCATTAAAATATTTTCTATTTATTTAAAACAATAAAAAACAGTTGGTCGTCCGACATCACCTTCAGCTTTGGGGCCGGATCAGTTTTCCCCCTTTGCCTCTCCCTCTCAAAAGCCTTGGGTAATAAAATAATGTAAAAGCATTTATAATATTTTTACATAACAAATATCATTTATATAAAATTAATTATTTACATAAAACATAACTTATTTATACTATTTGAAGTTTTTAAATGCGGTTGCTTCTTAATAATTTCGGTAACTTGATAGAATTGTATTTTATTTTGTCATTCTGCTAACAGCCGTACTGACGCCCCTTATATTTTTAAAAGGATACGTAAAATGCGGTAAAAACATAAATCTATTTTCATCGTCTCAAGTACGGACCAGAGGGCACTTTTATTACTACAACTGCTACAACTATTAAGATTAGCATTAATATAAAGAGATTTTGAAGTACTATGAATATAAATTATTATATTATTAGTTTAGCTGACTTTGATGTCGTACATATTGAAAGAGTCATAAAAACTCTTAAAAAATCCACGTCGTTGAGCTAGGAACGGTTATCTCACTTATCTAACAAAAAATATCGCCACAGAAGCAACGCCCAGTGCATAAGTCTCTAGACTTTAGCTTTGGCAGAGTGAAACCGAGGGATAAAAAATAGCTAAATTTTAAAGGCTGACTAAGCATAGGTTTTATGCATTATTTTTAATTTGGCTCTTTAAAATTAAAAACAAGGAAATAAATGGAAAGTAAAAACGAACAAAAAACATGTTAAAAGAAAACATTTACTTTATTTTTGTTTGTACAACCATATGTAAAGTAATTGTTGCTTTAGATAATTGCAAATTCTAATTTTATATCCAGTATTACCCTCAATTATGTCGAATACTATTATTTAATTGTTTTTTATGCTCGAAATATTCCAGAATTTGCTAAAAGTTCGGTGAAAACGGTTATATAAACTACGTCTAGGAATTAGACGTAGTTTATATAACCGTTACTTTTGTAATCAAAAACTGAAGCCTACATTTTGTCTAGATTCTTAAGAGACGAAATGTAGGCTTCAGTTTTTGATTACAAAAAGTAATTAAATTTTAAACTTTTTATTTTTGAACATACTGTTTTATTTTTTGTTTATGCTAATTTATGAGAAGTTTGGAGATCAGAACATTAAAATAAAGCTATTTTTTGATCGCAACATTACAATAATGCTCATTAAAGTCGCAGTATCAAAATAATGTTTTTTAGAAATCACAACAACAGGCGAATGCACACTTAAAATGTAAAAATTATGTTTTTAACTAAATGTAAAAAATGAGCTATCCAAATACTAGTTAACTATGCATCCTAATTAAACTAAAATGCCAAATATACATATCTTTGAACAGATTTTGTTGTTCTTTTAATAATACTAACTATGATTATTAAATACTAATTGTTATTTGAGAAATAACTTTGCCCTCATCAACTAAATCGATAAAATATTTATTTTCAATTATTTTGTCAAACTTTGTATTAAATAAGGTATTTTACTATACACACCAATACACAACAAATGCACTTTAATATAATATTAGTACTAGGAAACGACAATGTATTGTTTAACATTGTTAAAAACCTCAATGTATTGTGTTCAATGCATTGAATTCAATGTATTAAATTACACAACGCCATCAAAATAATGATTATCTTCAAATTTTATTAGCTCCCCCTATCCTCCTTACCAACATTTTAGTATAGATTTTATATAAGAACTTATTTCCGCCTTGATAATGTTAACCAAAGATTTAAATGAATTAAAACTTTTTTTAAACTTTCAATTGAAAGTTAAAAAACAAGATCTGCCTTCGATAATTAATCTGTAATTCAAATCAAGGAAAGACTGTTTGTCTTTATAACTCAGACCTGTTTAATTTAATTTTTTAAGGACATAATAATGTAATAACAACAACAACATTCTTTACACTGCCTCATTGAAGTTTTGCCTACATTTAGAAGCAACTGTTCCTATCTAAATGCAATAGGCAATAAAATAAACAACAAAAAAAATAAGATTAAATAATTTTAAAATGAAACTTTTTACAATTAGCACAAAAAATATATTTACTTGACAACATACATTTAATTTAATTAGAGATTTAGATTTTAAATTTCAAATTTTAGCTTTGTTTCAGCTAGTTTTAGAAAAGAGAAATAAAGAGTAAATAAGTATAGCAGAAAAATTTTGTTGAGTTGCAAAAATTTTAATGCTAAACACATTTGTGGTGAACTTCAATGAACCAATAGAAAGTTTATATATTTTTTTTAAATAATCAAAGTAAATAACAAAAAAAAAAAGGCTCAAAATGAAAATTATTCAAATGAATAAGCAACTTACAAGCTTTTTCATTGTTACTTTTTCATTTTCAAGTATTTTTTCAAATTGCAATAACTAAGCTATATTGCATAATAGAAGTTTAGAAACATAAAAACTTTTTGGTCATCTTCATGAACTCATTAGCAATATTCTACAGCATGACAGTGTTGTATGCAACCTCATTTCTTAGATTTGCAACATCCTCTTTGAGTTCAACTTGTATTGAAACTATTTTGATTGTCACAGCTAATGGCAGCTTCTCTTATTATCTCTGCTTCTCATCTATAAGATTTAGTTTAGATTTTATGGAAGGAGGCGTGAATGAAAGTAGTGGAGTTTGCATTTATGTGGTTACAGGTTTTGATGGTGAAAGTTGCATGGATGTTCTAATGGGAAATATTTTTGGCGTAACTGGAGCTGGTGTCAACAATTTAACTTCTTTAGAAATTGGAATAGATTCTTCCACAAAAAATTCTGTTTTGTTGTGCTCATTGTAATATAAAACTTTTCTTCGCATAAAGTAAAGAAAGTAAAAATACTTAGGATTGAATAACTTTAAAACCATACAATTGCATTTATAAAAAAAAGTCTATTTTCTACTATTAAATGTCGCTTTAGACGTAGCCTAAACCGTGATTCTACTTACTCTGCAGATCAGATGTTGAGGTAGCCTTTTTAATTTGACATGGTGCCTTGTTGTAGGAACCTAAAATACAACCCCTAAGTTACACTCTTAGAACACTAACAGTATTACAACTTCAGCATAAATTGACAGTATTTCCTAATATAACAAAAACTTAGAATATTTTGAAAATAACGCAGGTTATATCTTAGGAACATATGCCACTGACCTATTTTTCTAATAACTCGAATAGCATTTTTTTAACCAATTATTGTTAGGTCTTTACATTTTTTGATAGCCTTATTAACTCTACCTTGTGAGGTATATGAAAACCTAAAACAAATTTTACTATTAGGTATATATGTTTCTGTCAAAAGTGCAACAACATCTTCTTTATTTTTAAAAGCAACAGTAAAATCTGACGAAAATCCATTCCAAAAACTATTCTGATTTAAAAAAAAGCTTTACAATACAGTTTAAAGAAAAATAAATAGGTTCAGTATATAAAAAACTACTTCTTTTTTATTTTTCTCTATAATAAGATTTTCAAAAAAAATTAGAGTTATTCCATTATTAAAAAATTTATTATTTAATATGAAGAAATAGTAAAAAACTAAAATGAAAGTTAAGAGAAATAGACTTATCTCATTAAAAATAAGACAACCATAAAAATGCTGCATAGAGAAGATTAATGCCTAATTATTATTTTACAATGATTATGTCATTTGACAAAAATATTTATGTTATAATAATAATCCAAAACAAGAGTTTTTTAATCGTTTAAAATTATATAACTTTGTAAAATTTTTAAAACATATATATATATATATATACATATATATATATATATATATATAAATATATACAAATATATAAAAAAATATATATATACATATATATATATAGATATAGATATATATATATAAATATATATATATATATATATATATATATATATATATATATATATATATATATATATATATATATATATATATATATATATATATATATATATATATATATATATATATATATATAGATATATATATATATATATATATATATATATATATATAATATATATATATATATATATATATATATATATATATATATATATTTATATATATATATATATATATATATATATATACAAATATAAATATATACAGGAGTAGCCAAAAATTAAAGACCACTTAATTTTTTTTCAAAACTTATTTTTAACCTTAGAGTAATATTATTTTAGAAAAAGGTATCAAAAAAAAAAAAAACATTTTCAGAAAGACATTTTATTGTGTTTTATATTTATTATAAAAGAATTTAAAATTTTTTTACAAAATAATGTTAAAAATTAAAAAACTGACTAGTAAAAAATATAAATGAGAAAAAAAATAAACAAAATTTTAAGACCAGTTTCAAAAATATTTTAAAAAGTAATAAAAGAATAAATTAGAAACGTTATGTTCCTCCATTTGTTTT
>NC_088929.1:7540000-7562500 GCF_038396675.1 Hydra vulgaris | reverse complement strand
TAGACCCAGTACCTCAACAACTATAGACAACATTGAGATCATTCAACAAATGCTTGACGAAGACAATTTTTTTAAAATGAATCAAATTTATGATGTCGTAAATATTTCTTTTGGTTTAGTTTATTCAATAATCACCAAAAAATTGATGAAAAGATCATTTTGTTCACAATGGACCCCATATGGCCTAATCCCAGAAAACTTCTGACCATCTTACAAAATGAATTGAATGTTGAACAACGTCTAATTGTTGTGGATAAGAAATGGAACTGCCACAGATTGATTGAGTGCAAACGGAGTAATTGCGATTAGATTTCAAAGGGTGAAGAAGCATCAAAATGTATCAGGAGATCACAAATTGATCGAAAAAGCATGGCAAATTACTCTCAACTTAATCTCATTTGATGGCAAGGCCTAAGTTGAGGTACTTTCAAATAAACAATCGGTCAATTTAGAAGTGTACATGCTTATACTATCAAATAAGTAATCCAATTTTGTCAACAAAGGCTTGAAAAGAGAAACCTGGAAAACAATGCTCTTTCAGCACGATAATGCAAAGCAACATGTGTCTGCTAAAGTCAAAGACTTTCTTGCGGAGACAAAAGTCACCAGTGTAAATTAACCTCGAATTAGCCGACACTATAACATGTTGGACAGACATGTTTACTCTTATTCTAAAGTTTATCGCAAAAATTTGGATTTTCAGACAAAGGTAGAGTTTCGAAAAGCCATGAAAACAAACTTAAGGTTAAACTCACATGATCATATGCAACGGCACCTAAAAAAACTAAAAAACAGATATATAAAATATTATTTTAAAGCAAAAAGCCTACTTATATTCCAGACTTAAGATAAATGATCTATGCTTAATCTTCGTCATAAATAAAACTAAATACATGAACATCTGGATTAACCCTATTATGTGTGTATGCGAGTGTGTGTGTGTGTGTGTCTGTGTGTGTGTGTATATGTGTGTGTATTTGTGTGTGTATATATATATATATATATATATCTATATATATATATATATATATATATATATATATATATATATATATATATATATATAAATATATATAAAAATATATCTGTATATATATATTTATACATATATATACATACCTAGATATATATACATATATATATATATATATATATATATATATATTTATATATATACAAATAGATGTGTATATATTTTTATACATATACATACATACCAAGATACATACATGTTTACATATAAATATATATATATATATATATATATATATATATATATATATATATATATATATATATATATATATATATATATATATATATATATATATATATATATATATATAAATATATATATACATATATATATATATATATATATATATATATATATATATATATATATATACATACGTATATATATATATACATAAACATTTATATATATACATAAACATTTATATATATATATATATATATATATATACATACGTATATATATATATACATAAACATTTATATATATACATAAACATTTATATATATATATATATATATATATATATATATATATATATATATATATATATATATATATATATATATATATATATATATATATATATATATATATATATATATATACATACGTATTTATATATACATAAACATTTATATATATATATATATATATATATATATATATATATATATATATATATATATATATATATATATATATATATATATATATATATGTATATATATACATTATTGGACAAAACAACAACGAACAATGCTAAAAAGTAATCCTAATTTTACATATCTTAAAAACGAAACAAACTATACTACCACAGCAAACAGTTCAGGAGTCTGGAGTCATAGCATGCCATGACATGAGCAATCAGCTGACAGGTGACAGCACACAGGCAGAATTTCGTTGACAAGTGCCATTTTGCAGCGGACAAAGCAAATGCAAACCTTTTTGGTTTGTTTCATTTTCTTAAGTCTGGTCCTTGTCAACGTTACGGAAGTTTTTTAATAATTAAAGGAAGTATCCAGAAGTTTCCAGAAGTTTCCAGAAACATGCAGAAGCTTCCAGAAGTTTCCAGACGAAGCATCTGGAAGCATCCAGTAGCATCCAGATATACCCAGAAACATTCAGAAGCATCCAGACGCATCCAGAAGCTTCCAGAAGCATCGAAAAGAAGCATCTAGAATCTTACACAACAGGTTTACACAGGTTTATTTTACTATATAGGAGACATGTAAACCGACATGTAATTCAGTCAGTATATGGAAGTAAATTAGTCAGTAATATGAAGACAGTTTATCGAAGTGAGTTTAATCAAAGTGTTTTATCGAAGAACATTAATACAAGAAGTAAAATACATTAAGTGTTTTATTACATCAATACAGTCCACATCCAACCAAAACGTTGTGTTCCATTATTATTGTATCATCACAAGGTAAATGTAACACTGCCTTGAGAAGCGTGATTATTTATTTTTATTACTTTTATGACTTCATGTGCAAAAATGGCTTCGGACAGTCTTGCATTGGAAATTGAAACTAAGAAAGAAAATTATTGGCGAGTACGTAAGTGAAATGTCACAAAAAAGTATTTGTGATAAATATCGCGTGAAAAAATGGACCGTATCAAGACTATGTTCCAAATAACGTTCTACGGGGAAGTTGGCAGCAGATAACAAAGGTGGAAGACCGCATTCCACCACTTCTATAGAGGATTCAATGATCGTCAGATCCGTCAAGAAGGATCCCTGGATATCATCAGTCGAGATACAAAAGCAATTAAAGCTGCCTGTATCGGATCAAACAATCAGACGACGTGCTGCTGAAGCCGGATTGTTTTCTCAACGCCCTGCGAAGAAACCGCTGATTTCACTAAAAAACCAGTAGAAAAGACTCCCGTTGGTTACATCTCATATTGACTGAAATGAGCAGAAATGGCGAACTGTCCTGTTCAGTGATGAATCAAAGTTCAACATCGTTGGGAGCGATGGTATTTGCCTTATACGTCGACTGGCCGGAAAACGTCTCGATTTACGTTACTGCCATAAGACCGTGAAGCATGGTGGAGGCAATGTAATGATCTAGAGTTGTTTTTCTGCTAACGGTCTAGGTCCAATACATCAAAACGATGGAATAATAGACCGTTTTATGTATAAAAATATCCTGAAAGATGTTATGTTACCACATGCTGAATGGAATATGCCAATAAAATGGGTTTTTCAGCAAGACAACGATCCGAAACACACTGCAAAAGTAGTCAAGCAGTGGTTTAAAGACAACCACGTATCGGTGATGGATTGGCCGCTTTAATCTCTGGATCTCAACCCTATCGAGAACCTGTGAGATCGTCAACCACAGAATTATTCGTGAAGGTGTTCGTAATAAGGATCAATTGTTTGAACAAATCCAAAAGGCCTTGGAGCGATTCCACAAAGTTTAATTGATCATCTGATCGAATCTATGCCTCGAAGATGCAAGGCACCGAAGAAGAAGGAAATCAACTTTTTTTAATACTTTTGGTTAATTTATTCATTTTCGTGTACAAATAATAAACTTTGTGATAAATAAAACTTGAAAAACTTTGTCTCTAAACAGTTACATAGTTATTTCTCTAAATTGAAAAAATGCAGCACTTTTATATAAAGAAACTAAATTTGCGTTATTTGGTTGCACTCGTTTTGTCCAATACTGTATATTAGTATTATCAGCTAGTCTGGTCGTTATATGTAAATAAGGAGAAAAACGAAATATTTTGAGTGGACATTCTAATTTTTGTATAAACTTCTTCCATATAACTTAAGAAATTTAAAGATCTTGACGTGCCACTTGGAATCTGCCTGTACCTTTAGTTATACACAAAATTAGATGCAACTTATTGTAAAAATTTCAAACATAAAATACCCGCCAGGTTGTCTATAAATCTATTGACAGGGATTACCGCTTATAAGCTATTGACAGGGGTTACCGCTTCGTTAAATTAAATGTTTTAAATATAATTACTCAATTCTATGAAATCAAAATTTCACAAACCTTGTTTAAAAAACAAAAATGTTTATTATTGCTTTCTAATATTTTATCAAAATTATAAAAAAATTTTAATTTAATAAATCTTAAAATGAAAATTTGTTCGTGTTCTTTGTTTACGTTAAAAATGTTTACTCTTCAAGAACTGTTTAATTAAAAACCCTCTTTTTATTTGCTTCTTATTTTTAACTAAACAATGACCAGCAACAAGAGCGCAGCATCTTAATCTAGTTTCTAAGAAAGAAATTAAAATTGCTTGCATATTTCAACAAGGAGAAGTTGGTTATAATAATAACAAAGTGCATGGTTCTACTGAAAGCGAGCTAGGGAAAGGGAAGAATGCTTGGTAGGTTGCAAATTAAATGTCCAGCTCAATTTATTTCTTTATATACTGCCCAAAACGACGATACGGAAAAAACAATAATTGCATGGATTGGATAATAATACTTTTTTTACTATAGTCAAACTCGGAATGACTTTAAAATCATGAACATTTTACCTGATATGAGCCAAACAACGCTCTTGTTTGATCATAGATGATATGATAAGTATGTGAAGATAAAAATATTAAACATTCTACCACATCGGAAAAATAGAGTAGAAAAAGCCAACGAGAGTTTAGGCATTGATGGTGAATCTTTATCTGAGCGCAGAATCTCTGCTTGGAAAAGAGTTAGAACAGGTAAATAAAAAAAATCTTTTGGTGGGAAGTCCAAGCAAACAAAATTACCCTTAGTTTTTACATTTTTTATTCTTTTATGTGCTACTTTTAAGTTAAAGAAATCCCTTTTTCAGGAAAAATTATTGCGGAGAAAGAATGTTGCATTTGCTATGGCAAAAAGACAAATAAAGATTGGAACGGATGTAAACGCTTACAAAATGCGTAACGGAAAGTGCTGCAAACATGTTAAAAGAAAATATTTAAGAAAAGCTGACATCACACAGCCTATGGCTAGTGTATTGAACACAGAGTGGTAAACCATAATTTGCTTAGAGTTGTATAATCATTGGTCTTGTTACCTTAACTATACGAGACCCTAAAATATTCCTTTTATTTTAACAGAAGATGCAGTTATGCGTTTGGTCTTCGACTATGTGAAAGAACAGGTATTAGACAATTTAAAGATTATTCATACAAGCAATTTATTTGAATTTTACGAGGAAAACTGCACAGATAGAACAAATATTCTAGATAGTAGGACTTTGCAGGATGCTATAGTTGCAGAACATGGTGGTATTGTCATTGAGTTACAAAACCTTGGTCAAGTACACTAAAACCCATTTAACCATGTAACCCATTTCAGAATAGACAGAATAGTAAAGTGTATATGTCAATTATATGGATTGAAATGCAATAATATAAACGAAAGAAGATAACTTAAGTTTATTGCCAAGATAGAAGCTCAGGCACCTCAAAAGCTTCCACCAACTAGGGATACTCTTTTGTGTCAAAGCAAGAGAACTTTGTTTGTAACAGCAATTGTCTAGCGATTACAAGAGACAAATTCCAATATACAAAAACCTAATAGATTTGGATGGCAAGAAATTAGCGATCAATTTGAGGTTAAATGGATGCTCATTCCACCTGCTCCAGAAGATGTTTTGCAGTTAATTTACTTTGCGTGTAGAAAGTCCCAATGTCAAACATGGGTTTACCTTTATGAACCAAATGGATTGATTTGTACGGGTTTGTTCGTCTTGTGAAAACTCAAATGATTGGAAGACACTTTAACAGAATGTTATTCGACTGATTCCGATATATATATACAAAAACGTACTAATCTTTATTATATGTATATATATATATATATATATATATATATATATATTTGTATATATATTTATATATAAATATATATATGTATATATATATATGAATATGTACATGTATATACATATATATGTATATACATATATATATATACATGTATACATATATATATATATATATATATATACATATATATATATATATATATAAATATATATATATATATATATACATATATATATATAAACATATCTATCTATATATATACATATATATATGTATATATATATATATATATATATATATATATGTATATACATATATACATATATATGTATATACATATATATATATATATATATATATATATATATATATGTATACATGTATACATGTATATATATATATATATATATATATATATATATATATATATATATATATATATATATATGTATATATATATATATATATATATTTATATATGTATATATATATATATATATGTATACATGTATATATATATATATATATATATGTATATACATATATATGTATATATGTATATACATATATATATATTCATATATATATATATATATATACATATATATATATATATATATTTATATATATATACATATATATATATACATATATATATATATACAGGGTGACCACAAAGTATCCGCACAGATAAAGAGCTTAATAAAAAGCATGTAGAAAGTATTTGGAATACAAATTTTATTTTAAAACATTTATTGAACTATAACAATTATGATTCAAAGATTGAATTCGAATTTTCCTCCATCAGCAAAATAACAGGCCTGTAGGCGTCTCGGGAATGCTTCGACGGTGGCGAGCAAGTAGGCAGGGTCCAGAGAATCCCAAGCTTTCAGTAGTGATTTTTTAAACTTTCAATATTTTTATGCGGCTTTTGGCATGCCTTTCCTTCTAGGACGCTCCAGACTGAGAAATCCATCGGGTTAAGATCGGGGCTCGATGGCGGCCATTGAGAAAAGTTGATAAAATCAGGAAAAGTTGCCGCACAAAAATCCTGAACTGTCTTCTTTTTATGGGCTGGAGCTCCGTCTTGCATGAACGTCCAAATACGATTTCCAAGTTCTTTTTGAGCGCAAGGAACAATTTCTTTCTTGAGCATATCCAAATAATTGTCACCGTTGACCTTTATACCTTGTGGAACAAATATGAGCGGTGTCTTAACATGAGCCGTTATCCCGGCGAATACCATAACTGAAGCAGGATGAGAACTGCGTGAAACCGAGACATTTGGTTGAGATTTTGCTCAAACTCGATCGTTCTGCTTATTAAGAATGCTTTCCACTGTAAAAATCTTTTCGTCAGTGAACAAGATGTTGCGATAATCAATTCCGTTGAAACGGTGCAGAAGTCCAAGAGAACGGTCTTTACGTTTGACTTTAGCTGCTTGAGAAAGAAGTTGCGACTTGTTCTTCTTGTATGGTTTGAGCTTAAGCTTCTTTTTGATTATCTTTGCCATTGAAGTTCATTTTATCCCCATTTTCTTTGCGAGACCTCGAGCAGATTGATTGGGGTTCAAACGCAGGCGATCGCGTACCTTTTTCACATTGCTCGCAGTGATCACTGTTCGAGGTCTTCCGGATTTTGGATGATTAGAACTTGTTCCCAACTCGTCAAAGCGTTTAATTGTGTCGTAAATTGTCCGTCTTGGCGCATGTAAACGGTTCTGAATGTAGCTCGCTGAGTAGCCTTTTTTGTGAAACTCGATGATAGATTGACGATAAGGAGAAACGCGCACCATTCTAAAAAAACCAATTGAACATAGTTTACAAAGTATATAAAGTAAAGTATATAAAGTTTATGACATAATATTAACCAAAAACAACAAATAAATAAGAAAATACATAAGTGCTTTTATGCTTATATTTTCACAAGATGAAACCGTCTCGTGTGCGGATACTTTGTGGTCACCCTGTATATATATATATATATATATATATATATATATATATATATATATATATATACCTATATATATATATATATATATGTATTACAAACGTTAAGTTTTACAGCAAAAGACAATAAAACAATATAGCATGTCGGAAGGTAAAAGGTTTATGCAATGTATGAATATAAGCAAGATAATGTAATGTGAATTTTGTTTTTTTAATATTTATCTTTTCAAAATTAACATCAACTTGAGGTTTGTTTGATTTTTACTTAAAAATGAGGGGGGGGGGGGGAAGTGCTGCAAATGTATTCTTTTGCTATAACCCTTAAAAAATGGTCAAAGTAATGTTGCGAAGCTACAATTTGGTACCAAAGGAGTTAAAAACCTGCTAAATCTAAAAATTTCAGTGTTGTTACACAAAAAACAACAGAATATAGTTTATTTTAAGGTTCACCAAGCGCATTAACTAATGACGATAAAAAACGCATTGACAACTTTAGTTCTAGAAAAAATCAGACTGATAGAAAAGTTTATTGCTTTTGTTTATCTTAAAAATAAGATATTTATCTGCTTAACAAACAAATTCATTTTGGCTTTATGTTTTATGTCGAGGAGTTGATGATGTTTGGTTTTTCAATATTGCTTAATAAATTTTGTAAAAAAAATAAGTCAGTAAATGAACTTTGATAATAAACCAATATTATAGATATTTTTTTTAAACTGAGCAAATATATTTTCTTTCAAATTAAATTAGATGTGGTTAATACAAAAAAACAGTATATGTGATTTAATTTGAAATTTTACAATGTTGTTACAAATATTCTTCAATCGTCACTCAATATTATCATTGCATAGTAGTTATGTCTTTAGTTTAAAAAATATTATCTAAAGGCTTTTTTTATTTATTATTTTATTGTATTAAATAGTGATTATTTCATCCATCGACTAATAAAAAACTGACAATTTGCATGATAATGTCCAATAAGTATTACTTTGTTAAAACTATAAAATTAATTAAAATTAGATTTATTTATTACCTACTTTCACACAAACTTTCGGCAGTTAATTTGTAGGAAACTTACAAAAATTAGGAGATAATAAGGCATTTAAAATATGTCTATTATAATGATTAGGAATTTGTTCAAGCAATATGTTTTTTATAAATATGACTTTAATTTTATTTTGGACGAATTATTTTTGTTCAAGTGTACTTTACTCATTTGCGACAATTAATTTAAGATTTTTTCTATTCAAGTGTGCAAATTGTAATTTATCATTATAGTTTTATATGGAGATACTAAATCAATTGTTCCTATATAAACAGTTATAGAACTTTTCATAAACAATCATACACTCAAGTAAGTATCTGAATAAAAATTTTAACTGGAATAATAATTAACAATTTGTTAAGCACACAAATTTGAAAAAATAACTAATTAGTAAATGCATGCACCATTATCCATGCACCATTATGACATGTCAATTGTGGGCTATGAGAGTACTCAGAAAAGTTGCTTTATTCATTTCTGACTCTCCAAAGTGTGTTTGTAGGTAAAATTTATATATTCATATTTTAATTGGTTATAACAAACTTAATAAGTTGTTTATAAGTTTTTTTTGTAATAGGGTTTGTTCATTGTTTTATAATAATAATGATAATAATAATAGTAGCAATAATTATAATAACAATAATAACAATAATAGTAATAATAATAATATTAATAACAATAGTAACGTAATATTATTTAAGTAATATAATTACGTTTCCTTTTCAGCATCTCTACGTGTGGTTACAATGCATGATATGTTAGAGGCAGAAACCAAATGTTGTAATCTTTTACATTAAAAAAAGCTGAGTGCAACCTGCAAAGTAAAGATATAAAACGTTTATCAAAAATTTTGAGTGAAAAAAAAAAGGATGAATATATTGATACTTTTAATAAAGTATTAAAAATGAAAGAAAGTATAGATACACACTTTGCAGCTGCCTAAGTATGTCACTAAACATTTGTGCCAAATTAAGTTAATATGCTGATGTAGGGATTTGCTGTTTTTGTGGCTTCTAAACAATTTTTACTCAATTACATACTTTAGCATTTTTAATTTAATTAAAAGTGCTAAAAATCCATAATCTTTAACTACATTAAACATGCTATAAAATAAATATAAGAATGATTTCAACTAAACAATGTTCTGAAGGAAAATTTTTAAGTTTTGTAAATGATTAAAAAAAAAATTGCAACCTTTATAATTTTTTATTAAATATTTGTTATAAAATTGATGTCTCTTAAATCAATGCAGCGGTCCTGTTAAAATATAAACAGCAATTTTATATTTAGTTGATATAAGCAATAAAACCTAAAGCGATAAATTCATTTTTATTATTTTGAAAATTGTTTAACAGTTTTCCCATATTTGAGATTTTGCACAACTCTGCTTTGGTAAGATTTCTTATGTAACAAAAACATTAAAAATACAAGCAACTATGAAAAAAGTAAATTTTCATAAACCGTTGAACAAAATTGTGTATAACTTTAATTGGTAATATTTTTAGTATTGCATTTTATTACAGTGTTGTTAAACACTTTAACTGCCACCTATTTTATGCTTGTCTTAAAACTTAAATTTGTAATAAAAATTCAATTACTTACAATTATTCTTATAAAGATAAGATTTTTTTTTAAATTTATTTAAAGTTAAAAACAGTTTTTATTTATTCCGTTGAATATTTCTTTATTTTTCAATTTTTTATAGGTACTCCGTTAAAAATAGTTAATAAAAATGAACCATTAGTGGAGGATCTTGATCTCAGTAATCAACAGTTAAATATCCATCAGATTTTTAAAAATCGACTTGGAATTTTGAACGTACCGAACAATCTTTACGCACAAATACAAGAAAAAGTCTCTTATGTAATGTTTAACATTAATAAAAATGATAATATGTGCTTGGAAAAACAAAATACATATGAAATATTTTATAAACCACTTAGCTTGAATGATATTGAAGATTTAAAAAACATCAGGTCGTTTTATGAAAAACTTTTAAAACCCGTCATAATCGATGAAAAGATTAAAACAAATTTGCTAAATCAAATTATACTTTCTTGTTCAGAGGTTTTAGACCATTTCAAAAACAGTTTGTCAGAAGAATTGTTTGAAAAGTTTAAAAACCTATTAAGTGACACACCAACTAATTCAATTCAAAATTGTTCATTAAAAAAAGGTGGACTATTATCTTTTTCGGACGAGGATAAATTCAACTCGCAACTTTCTTCGAAGAACTTTTGTAGCGAAATGAAAGAGTTAAAAAGACGAAAAAAACAACTAACTCTAATGCCTGATTGTCTAGAAAAACGTTTTTTAAACTTAATATATTTGATTCAATTAAAAATTTTACGCAAAAACGATATTACGCATTTTTTGATGGAAGAGAAAGAACCAATAAGTTTTGATTGTGATATATTATCTATAAATGAAATGCTTGAAGTTGAGAGAACCAACATAAAGAATAAAACATTAGAGTGTTGGATAAAAGCAAAAAGTTTTATTACAGAAAGTAATTTAGATTCAGCACTAAATTTTCTGCAGGTTATACTTAAACAAATTCAACCTCTTGACATTAGAGAAATGATTTTTCTACTTAAAGAATCTCAAAAAACTTATGGCCTGATTGAAAATCAAGACATTATTATATTATTAGGGATGACTGGGTCTGGTAAAACAGCATGTGTTCACTTTTTTTCAGGTTCTAAAATGATTAAAAGCAAAGTTGAAATTGGACCTGGTGTGTTTATTGATCATATTGCAGCAGAAGAGCCTATACAAAATGCTCTATCAAAATTTGTTATAAGTAGCCAAGCATGTTCTAAAACTAAGCATATTAATTCAATTCAAATTAAATTGGAAGATAATGAGAACAGTTTTATTACTCTTTGCGATTCACCTGGATTTAGTGATACTACTGGTCCTGAAGTGGATATAGTCAATAGTATTAATACCACTGAGGTAATCAGTCGTTCCAAAAGTGTTCGACCTGTCATTTTAATGAACATTGAAAATCAAGGTGGTCGTAGTGAAGGTATCGTTAAAATGGTCGATATGATTCAGGGTATGGTGATGAATATTGAAGACCACTTGCCCGCATTCACTTATTTATTTACAAAATATCCAGATACTGATGTTTATGCTAAACTCTACAACATATCAACAAACATCGATAGGCATGGTTATTCTACGTCTAAGTATGAACACAATTTGTTCAAACTTGTTCTTAAAGATATGTTATCAAAAACTGAAAACTATCGAAAACCACTAGATCTCATTAATGATAAACCTCTAGATGTTTTGAGAATTATTTTAAACACACCTTGTATTAATAACCCGAGCCAAGTTTTTAAGTACACATTAGTTGAACAATCAAATAGCGCATTATACAAGCAAGTTTATTATAATAAGTCTGCAATAGAATGTGCTGTTATGAATAATAACTATAGTTTGGTAATTTATAAGATTGATGAACTAATATTTTTGTGTAATACCTTGAAATTGAACGATCTAAAGGATATTTTGAAGGAATCTATTGAATTTGTACGCACTCATGTACAGCAGTTTCACGACGATACAATAAAAAAACTAAACAGTTGCTTGGATGAAAACAATAAAGTCACTTATAATGATCTGGCCTCCTACTTTTCTCAAATTGAAAAATTTAAATGTTTAAATGACTTTAAACATGTAGAGCAGTTGGAAAATATAAGCGAACTAAGTAATGCATTACTCCAAAACGTGTATTTAAAATGTAAGGAAGAGTTGGAGAAATTTAAATCACTTGGCATATGTGAAAATGACTACTCAAAATTAATTTTGAACAATTTAAAAATGATGAGCGAAATGTGCAACAATGACTACTACAGCAACGCATGTCAGTTTATATATGATCAGGTATGCGTCTATGTTGTTATCTATTTTAAAACAATAGTTTCTTTTTAGTTTAATTAGTCCAAAGTTAATTCAAAATAAAATAAAATTTGATTGCTTTTAAGTGATTAATTAAAATAATATTGACCAGTGAAAGTCTGTCAACAAATTTATTTTTGAAATCAGAAAGTTTTGTAGTAATATATTTTATTAAAAAACTTATTTAAAGAACAAAAAACAAACTAACATTTTTGAAGTTCATATATAGAAAAGAAAAAGTATGAGTCAAAGTTAACTTAGGGGCCGTCTATAAAGTACATACGCTCACAAGGAGAGGGAGATGGTCTTTAAATTGCGTATGAAAGTGTAAAGGTAGGGAAAAAGTAAGGTTCAATATAAAAGTACACATCCACAAATTTAAAAGAAAAAAAATTAGTAATGTTTGCTTTTCTAATTTGTCACAATTAAAAAGTACTTTTTAATCACTAAATGATTTAAAATAAATGAAAGCTTAAAAAAAAAAATTAAAACAATATTATCTCATCGTTGTTCACAATTTGCCAGTAAACCAATAAAACCAATGAAACCAATAGAACCAATTACCAATAGATTAACCAATCTGTGTGTGCCCGCACGGCCTACTTAAATCACACGGCCTGATTTGTTCCATTTTCCGTAAAAAATTAGGAGGCTAGTTTTTTTACGGCTTACGGTATAAAAATCAAGTTTTTGTAATAGTTTTTGTGCTGGATTTTTTGTTAACTGATTCCCTGCTTCAGTTTATTCCAATAACATAGAATACTAAAATAGGTTTTCAGATAGCTGTATATAAACATACTGAAAATAAACTTTCATGTTACTAAGATTACCTTAAACTCTCCAATAAAAATAAAACCAAAGGTTTGTAATTTTGTTTTTATTATAATTGAAATTAAAAAAGGAAATACCTTTTTACTTTTAATATTTATTTGGTCTTTTTTTTTTTGGAATTCTTTCACTTGTTTTTTTTCTCAATGAATATGTGATTTCATTTTGCAAATTATTATTGAAAATATTATTAACAATACGAGATCTATATTCGATTCTACACTATTGGTGTTTTTCATTAGTAAAATTGACACTTCTATAACAAATCTTTAAAATTTGTTCTGCAAATTTTTAATAAAAAAAAAATAACTGCAATGTTTTATTAGGATAAAAGAAATAACTTGTAAAATACTAAAAAGATTGCAAAATAAAATTAGACAGAGGTTAACATATATATAAAGGTTCTTCTTTGTATAAAATAATGTTTATTGATCATAAGCTTATCATCAAAATCTTTTTGTCAATATTTACCAATATTACTTGCTTTAGTATATATATCTGTGCTATCTTTAGAAAGCTGACACTAGTATTTATGTAGACATCTAAGTAATATCTTTCATAATGTATTTTAAGGATTATCAAACTTTTGATAAATATTTTCTGGGATCTGCCAAAATCTTTTTACTAATGCATATTTCTAAAAGACTCACAAAAAGTCTACTACTGGTCATTTAACTATACTTACTAAAACCTAGCTCCAAAGGATCACTTTGTAAATTGGAACTAAAACAAATGTAAATCCTACTTCAAGCAAATCATTCATAATATAAACAATTTCTTGCAGTGTTGAAATTAGGGCACGAGAAGTTTATATGGTTATTGTAAAGTATTTATCAAACTTTATTTTGATCAAATTTTAGTACAATTTACGGTTTTTCTTTAAAGTGTGGGTTTGTTTTCACTTTTCAAAGCAGCGTTGCAGAGTTTGATTGGATGAATTGAGTTTTTGATTTGAATAAGTATGATAACAACTTAAAAAACAATGATAAAAATTGTGCTGGATTATTTCTTTCAGGAAAATTACTTTATATTACAACTGCAGTTACTTTGTCAAATATTGCCAATGTTGATAACCTGTTTGTTGTTTTCAAGATTTGTGACTTGATAATTAATATTTGTTGCTTGTTTTTGCTGGTTTAATTATTGATCTTTTAATAAACTTTAAGAAATATATTCCCTGCAATGTAACCAGCAGTAACTTCAACATAGTCTCTGGAAAAATCAAATGAAAAAGAAGAAAAAGTTTTTATTTTTACGTTTAACAAGTTGTCTCTTACATTTTTTATATCAAATAATAAGTATGTTTTAAATACTCCTTTTCAAAACTGGATAATAAATTAATAATTTTCAGTATATGCTAATATCTCCAGTATATGGTTTACGGAACTATAGAAATGCATTTACATTGGCAGAATGGTTATCGGGAACAACAGATCTTATCTTAAATTCAAATTGGTGCATTGAGGTAATACACTCATCAATTTCATTTTTCAAACATAAACCTGTTATGTAAATTTTAGGCGAGGGTTTTAAAACATAAGAAAAAACTTTTAAAGCCCTACAATCATAAAAACAAAAACAACATTTTTATAAACATTATTTTCTTAATCTTTACCAAATTGTTTACCACTTTGATATTGGGCTGGTTTTGCAAATGCATCTTACCCACAAGAAGCAGAAAATCACTTAATGTCAAATTTTTTTTAATGATTTTTTTAATATGTTATAATTTTTAATTTGTAATTTTCACCCCTGTGAAACCATTTAGGTAAAGAAAAATGATTTCAGCTCTTGACTTCAGTTGGTATGCCTGATATTTCTTGGCCTACTGTGAATAAACGGCCTGATTTGAGCATTTTAACAGCTGCATGTTTGAAACATGCAACATATGGAGTATTTACATTGCAAAACATTGTTATTCAGTGTAAATATTTCAAAGATAAATCCGTGTTTTATACCTTATAATTGCAATTATAATAAATAATAAATTACAAACCTTTAAAATTATTTCAAATGGTGAATTGTGGGTAGTTTTAGCCACATGTGAGGTTATTTTTAGTAGCATGCTGGTATGTGTTGATATAGCTTTCTGAAAGCCTATTTCAATATTCTGTTTTATTGGAATAAACTGAAGCAGACAATCAGTTAACAGAAAATTTACCACAAATTAATGACTCGAAGAAAATCTAACTATTATAAAACCATTTTAATTAAATAAGAATAAAACATTTATTGTGCAAACGCGACTCTTAACTATTACAAAAATTTTTTTTACTTGAGCTGTAAAAAAACGGGCCTCTTAAATTTTTACGGAAAATGCAACACATCAGGCCGTTTAATATAAGGAGGCCATGGTGCCCGATAAACAGTATATTGTCTTAACACAAGGTGAACGGAAAAAACATTTTGCCAATCACAAACATTCCTTAAAAAATAAAAACTATTTAAAAGACGTTGTCAAAATATATATGAGAGTTGAATTATAAAAACTTTGATGATTTTATATAGAATTGGTCCATCCATAAAACAGTTCCTTCATATAATAATGTTTCTAAAAAATACTTATATTTCTACAAAAAAATTTGGAAAAGTTACGCAACCAAACCAAGAATGTTTATTAAACAAAAAAATTGGAGAATTTAGGAGAAACTTATTTCATGCCTGCATTTAGAATTTGTGATTAAAAAAACAATTTCTAAATGCAGATATGAATCAAGTTTCTTCTAAAAAATTTATAAAAATAAATAAGTAGGCTCAAAATATAATTATATTAAATCCCCTTTTAAAAATAGGTTTTAAAAAATAGAAGTATACAGTTCTAAAGAACTCTTTTTATAAGTGTAAGCATATTCGACGAATGTGTGAAAGTTTACTGTAGCTAAGATATTTATAATTTTCTTTAAGTTTTTTTTTGGTATATATTGAAGTTTCATTAATTAGAACATTTGTTTTTGATGAGTCTTAACTGATGAAAGACAAATGTTAAATGAAAATAAGTTTGATTAGCAAATTTTTATTATTGCTCTTGAGTCGTATTTACTTAACTCTGAACTGCCGCGGCCGTTAACTCGGAACCGCCTGACCGGTTTTAAAACGGAAGGAAATAAACAGTAATATCATCTTGTCAAATAAGATCCTTATATTAACCGCTCTTAAAAATTTTTTTGTTAAATACCTCCATTCGCATCTAAATATAATTATCTTATCGTATCTAAATATTGCGATGCCAACAGACGATGATGTTGCTTAATTAGCGTCATAGCCGGTGATTTCTTAAATATTGGTTGCAAATTAATTTTTTAAATTTAATTAAAACACATTACAAAATAAAAAAATTCAAAGAAGTTGTATTTGCTTAACACCCTAAAAAGGCATAAACATAAAATTAAAAAATAAAAAACTTGTTTTTTTAAATTTTAAGTTTATGTCTCTACAATATTATGATTACATATTTTCTCATAATTCTATTTTCTAAGACATTTCCTAACGGATCAAAATATTAAAACTGAGTAATTTTATTGTGACACATTAGAAAGTAAAATTAAAAAAGAAGTTGCAGTCTTTTTTATTGTACCACAGTAGAGATTTTATTCTCCGAGTGTTTAAACTATATATTAACTCCAAGTTGTGTACCTTGTAACGAGTCCTTTTTCTTTAAGAATTGTTTTACTTTTTTTTATTTTGTTATTTGGCTTTAAGAAGACCTAAAGATTTAAATTATAAATTTACATTACTTAAAATAACACATAACTAATATAAACAAATAATTTTGGTAAAAAAAAAAAAAAATTAGACAACAAGTTATTAAAAAGCTGTTTTACTTTCAAAATGAACTTTTCTAAGGTTAAAATGAACATGTAGTAGAAAACATTAAAAAATAATATTCATCATTTTAATTATAATATTTTAATATTCTCTAAAAACCAAAAAAAATTAAAAATAATTAATTCTTCAAACATCTAAAAATAACACTTGGATAATCGTAATGTAAAGTGCTACTTACAAATATCATGAATTTTTTTGTAAAAAATTTTGCCCAAAATCTTCTAATTCTGCTTGGTACAAAATTCTTCAAAAAGAAGTTTCAACATGAAAAGTTTCATATAACCTTTAATTAGCTTGACCTTAGAGCATATTGAAAACTTAATTGCTAACCCAATCTGTTTTGTTGCTACCATCTTTAATTCAGGGCTGTGTACATATCATACAGTGATATGACTCTGAATGATTATGTTAAAAACGTGGATTCGAATGACAATCAATTTTAAAATACCAAAATTGTTTCTTTTATGTAGCACTTGGTATATTGACCTAAAATTTATCTTTTTAAAATCATCTTTTTGTAAAAAGATTATAAATATATTGTTTAGTAGCAGTTAATAATAACTTATTATTTTTTGTTTACTAGTTTAAAATGATTTTTTTGAAAACTTTAAATCATTTTTACTTATCATCAGTAAATGCTTCTTTACATTTAAAGTATTGTGTTCATTTTATATTGTTTCAGTTTTAGAGAAACGATCTGCATTTGAGATTAATCTTATAGCCTGTTTTTGTCTACTTAAAAATGTTTATACAATAAAAGTCCATACAACACACTATTCTTAAATAATGTGTTTTAGGGACAGCTCAATAAACTTTACTTTTTAACAGGTCACCAATATTTCAAATAGAAAAGTAATAATGCAAAATTATTTAAAAATTTCAAAAAATGATCATTTCATACTTTAATTTTTATTTTAGAAAAAATTACATAAAAATTATCTTTTTGAACAAGAAATAACAAAGTGTAATTTTACATGTTTTTAATAAAAATAAAATTTTTTCATTTGTTTTTTATAAAACAGTTATTATTTTTAAAATTGATATATGATTTTGCTTCTTTTGAGTACCGGGTACTTGAGTACTTTTGAATAACTTTTTTTTTTAATATTAAGACCCCGTTGAAAAGTAAAGTTATTTGAGCTGTTTCTAATTATTGGAATAATGCTTTGAAATTCTAATGATATATTTTTCTTATCAATTTACAGCATTTAAATATCTAGCCACTCAATTATCATTTTTGATATATATATATATATATATATATATATATATATATATATATGTATATATATATATATATATATATACATGTATATATATATATATATATATATATATATATATATATACATATATATATATATATTTATATGTATATATTTATATATATGTGTATTATATATATATATATATATATGTATATGTATATATATATATACATATAAATATATATACATATATATGTATATATAAATATATAAATATATATATATATATATTGATATATATATATATATATATATATATATATATATATATATATATATATATATATATATATATATATATATATATATATATATATACGTAAGTGTATATATAAATGAATAAAGAAAATATCTTTATATATTCATGCATAATATTGTATACTTGAAAGAGTGCTCAATAGATAAACTAGAGCTATATAATATATATGATACTGTTACCCGCAGTACCAGGAATTAGCTAAATGCTAATGTTTATAATATAATTTAATATTGCAACTCTGAGTTTCATGTGTTATCACAATCATCAGGCAGGTTGTAAAAGTTTAATTTTGCTACGATTTGTTTAGTGGATGTTACGGTTTATATTTGTATTTTAGATCGTTACGGGACGGAAATTGATTAGTAGTTAGGTTAATAATATTATTAATTTGTTTTTAGTTGGCTAATAATTGTGAAATAGTTATATATTTAATGTTGTTTAAAATATTTTTTATGTGTTAAAGTGTATAATTTGTGTATTAAAAAATAATAAAATAAAAATAAGAACTAAAACTGATATAAAAATATACATAATATTATGAAATATATTACAAAAGCTGTGTATGTGAGTAATTTATTAGTTAGCCTAGAGATATATATGGAGCAGATTAGTATAGTTATTTTTATTTATAGTTGTTAGTCAGGTTTGTAGCGAGCTTTGTAATTTTTTAATAAGAATTTATTTTCGTGGCGGCACTTTGATATAATTCCGTTTCTCTTATTTAACAGTTCTTCAGGTTTTTAATATGATATAATAGCAAATTTCTCATGCAGACATAGTGGGCATTATTTGGAAATATTTGAGTAGGGGGGTACTGATTTGAGAATAGACCATGTTAGCATAGGGGTTTCATTAAAATTGTTTTTTTAATCCTAGACATAGTTTGATAGGGCGGTAGAATTTTTGTATTCAATATTGTTGAATGATGGTTTGAGGTGGTTGTATCTGGTTTTCCACTCACCTTTTGTTAATTCTATATAAACTTTGCTGGGTTGGTTATTTGCTGCGATTATGCGTTTAGATATAATGTTTGTGGATTTGCACTTACCATTCAAGGGGCATTCTGCTTTGTTTTGACAGTTGCATTTTGGATCATTATTTTCAATTCTAGGGAAGATAATTTTTTTTGTTGTGGTTTTTTATAATTTTTTCTACATTTTCAGTGCAACTGTAGCTTATCTTTACAGATTTTCTGTTTAAGAATTTGTGAAGTTTGTGTGTCTAAGGGAAGTTTTTTTCTAGTAAATACAAGAACATTTTTGCAACATTTGTGGAGACGTTTTTATTAAATGGGGGGTTGAACCATATGATATTGCGTTTACAATTTTTCTGGGGTATATTTTGTTTGATCTGATATTTGAGAGAGTAGTTTTTGTATCCAGCGAAGTTATATTTAATCAATCTAAAAACGAATATGAACAAGCACTAAAAAATAGCGGATAAATCTTATTAAAAAATTACAAAGCTTGCTACAAACCTGACTAACAACTTTAAATAAAAATAACTATACTAATCTGCTCCATATATCTCTAGGCTGACTAATAAATTACTCACATACACAGCTTGTGTAATATATTTCATAATATTATGCATATTTTTATATCAATTTTAATTCTTATTTTTATTTTATTTTTTTTTAATACACAAAAAATACACATTAACACATTAAAAATATTTTAAACAACATTAAACATATAACTATTTCACATTTATTAGCCAACTAAAAACAAATTAATAATATTGTTAACCTAACTACTTATCAATATCCGTCCCGTAACGATTTAAAATACAAATATAAACCGTAACGTCCACTAAACAAATCGTAGCAATATTAAACTTTTACTACTTGCCTGTTGATTGTGATAACACATGAAACTCAGAGTTGCAATATTAAATTATATTATAAACATTAGCATTTAGCTAATTCTTGGTACTGCGGGTAACAGTAATATATATATTATATAGCTCTAGTTTATCTATTGAGCACTCTTTCAAGTATACAATATTATACATGATAATATAAAGATATTTTCTTTATTCATATATATACACTATATATATATGTATATATGTGTGTATGTATATGTATATATGTATATATATATATGATATATATATATATATATCTATGTATATATATATATATGTATATATGATATATATATATATATATATATATGATATATATCTATGTATATATGTATATATGATATATATGTATATATATATATATATATATATATATATATATATATATATATATATATATATATATATATATATATATATATATATGTGTGTGTGTGTGTGTGTGTGTGCGTGTGATTTCCTTTTTCATAAATATATATAAATATATATATATATATATATATATATATATATATATATATATATATATATATATATATATATATATATATATATATATATATATATATATGTTATTTGAGTTGACATAGGACAATAAAAATGGAGTCCTTCTTATTTAGCGGGGTGGTAACAGTGAGGACCCCTTTTTTAAATCTGATTAAATAAAAATCCTTTATTTTAATCTTTTATTTTACCTTAGAAGAACTTATTATAAAGTCCAAAAATATGATTTTTCTTTGTTGGGTCATTAATACATTTACGAAGTACTGTGTATATAGTTACGCCCTTTTTTAAGGCGCAGGTAACGGTGTTGGGAGCTTAAGTCCTTTTCATGGGATTTTTTTCTTTTTAAGTTTTAATGTTATTTTTTTAGGAGATTATTATTTATACGGCCGTACAAATGCTGTTCTAATTACATTGTTCCTTACGTTATTTAAACGCTCTTATATATAATGTTTATATAATAAAAACCTTTTTTGTATGCAAAAAATATAAAAATCCTACAATTTTTCTCCCATTGAAGTAGTAAAGTAGGTCCTGTAGATGTAATAGGCGTCTAAACTTGAGGCGCGCTTAACAGGATTGGAGGTTTAATTCCTCCTTATTGTGCCTTTTTTTACAATTTAAATGTTTTTTCGTTTATTGTGATAAAAAAATATTTTGGCATTTTATTGTAGTTTATAAATACCAAATATCGTAAATCAATATTTGCTATTGTTCCAATATGCGGACATTTTATATTGGTACAATATTGGAACAGTATTAATAACAACATTTAGCCAACATTAGCATAAATATTGTACCAATATTGCATCAATGTTGTTTGGTACATGGAAACTTAATCACAACTTTTTTTCTTATTTCTTTTAGTGTGAGCTGTTTAATGATAGATTGCAACATAGCAATAAAAATGCTACATAACAATTTTTCGCATTGTTAAATACCTTAACTTGTTGTGAAGATTAAAAATAAGAAAACAAATTAATGCAAAAAAACTTTCAACAGTGGAAGCTTAATCGCTATGATTCATCTTGAATCATAGCGATTAAGCTTCCACTGTTGAAGAAAAAAAGTTAAAGAAAAAGATAAATTCAACTTTTTTGTTGAATTTATCTTTTTCTTTAACTTTTTGTTCAATAACGCATACTTATAAAACTCATGACAGAATTATGATTTCAGTTTATATTTTATACATAAGTTTTTTTTAACAA